>NC_061115.1:82908203-83111225 GCF_002878395.1 Capsicum annuum | reverse complement strand
CAAAAATAAAAAAAATAATCGTACTACAAATATGGTTCGAATCGATGAGTTGACAGACACAAAAGTGACGATCCATATATATATAATTATATTTACATTATTATATTAAACTGTGAAAGATCTTTGAAAATTGATTTAAACTTTTGCACTTCATTAAAAAGCTTTACAATAGACAAAATTATCTAATTTTAAATAATCAAAAGTTACACGTGCAAAGCACGTGCGGTTTAACTAGTATATTAAAAGTGTGAAGATCCTTAGAAAAATGATTTGAACTTTTTGCCCTTCATTAAAAGTCTTTGCTTTAGACAAAATCGTCTTTTCACTATTTTTTTTAGATATTTTAAAATTTAAAATAAAATAAATATATTTATGATAAATTTTTCCATATTAAAAGTTATTAAAATTAATGATAATTAATATTTGCATTTCCTTAATTGAATTATATACCTTAAATATATTAGGACTCCTATTTATTATCTAAGTCGCAACACCATACCTATTTCACGTGAACTGGAATACCTAACAACAATTTCTCTTCGCTGTATAAAAAGTTATTGTGCATAGTATTTATTTTCTGTAGCTTACTGATTTTCTTTTGTTTTCTAACGGGATTTGTTTGTGTTTTTCAATGATTTGGTTGCTACAACTTATTCATTTTTTTTTAAAAGTGTTTAAGGATATGAAGATTGCAAATACACTTCTTGATTTTTTATGCCAACTGACGTCAAGCGGCCAAGGTAAAGTTTCTTGACAAGCATCACATTGGCAAAATTTATAAGTTTATTTATTGTATTTGAGTTGTTATTTGTTAATAGTTAAACAAGTTAAGAAGTTCTAAATTATTATTGTGAATTGGGTTGACATCTTTTTTGTCGAAGAAGTAGTTGAAAAAATTAAAAGTTTATCGCTTTTCTTATTGATTATTAATTTTTTTCTTATTCAATTTATGTAAAAATTTCTAATCTTTAGAAATTTAAATAATTTTCTCTAATCTATTTCAGATATTCGTAAGATATTTTTGCGATCTACTGTTTTTGGTTTGGCTGTTAATATTTTATTTTATTGAGAATTCTTTTTTCATGTAAACAATAGAATATCAATATAATCTACTCCTAAAGAATTTTATTTACGGGGAGATTGTGAAGGCTTTGGTTTTTCACTTTTAACTTTATGCTGAACTTATTTGATCTAATGTATATTGAGGTAAATGACAAATGTCTAATTAATTAGATTCTTCTGATAATGAAGATATTAAATATTTCTATCTGATTTCAATCATATTCAATTAAATTAAAATTACACTTAAAAGAAATATTTTACAACTCAAACATGCATGTTGTCTAATGATATAGTAACTTTTTAAAAATATATATACTCACTAAGATTAGGTACAAATACAAATATATTATAGTTCTTAAGCTAATGTTTCTAGTATTTGAAACTTTGACATCATTTAAAAATGTTTATTTTCCTTCTTGACTGGATCATGCATGTTAAATAACACGTTAGTATTTTATTATTATAAATTATATTATATTATATTCTTTTTTTAATTTAACCTTTTATATTGTTAAAAGATATACGTGCAACACACATAAAACTAAACTAGTATTTAATAAAAATGTAATAAAATTTCTAATGATAATCCTTTAAAGTTAAATAATGAAAATGATTTTATAAACTTGTCACAATCAATTTTTCACTGTCGGAGTAATTTTTTCCCAAAGAAACGACCCGGCCATCGGTGGAACGCAATCCACCCGCCACCCATCTCCCCTACACATTTTCTCTCTCTCCTTTATCAACCACCATCAGCCGCCACCAATATACTCCCCTCTGTCTACTATTCTTCACCTCATCTTTCTACACCTCCACCCTGCCGGCTAAACCCAGAACTTCCATTGCAGCCTCTGTCTCCGTCGACTCCGGCAAAACCCCCAGCCGTTCGGTGTCGAAATGCAAAATTCTTTTTAAGAATCTCAAAGAATTAGGAATATAGAAAGAAGCAAAGGTTGGTTGTAGAATTTTATGTTGTTTGAAGATCGTATAGGAAACCCCGTTGTATGTATGTTTAGGTATATAGATGGATCCAGAGCAGACGTTTATACGGGTTCAAGAACGATTTGCTCAGATGCTGACGCCCAGGATCAGAGCCACTCTCGAGTATTTCTATCTCTTCATGGCCGTCACTCTCTTCTGTATTCTCGTCGTTATGCACGCCAATTACGTTCAACAGGTACCCCTTTTTTATAATAATTTTTTCTTTTATGGAGGCAGGCACCACCTATTTTACTTTCTTCTTAAAATTAAATTCGTAATTTGCTTCATTTTAAAATCAAAATTGTTGTTTCTTTTGAATTCGCCTTAATGTTGGGATAATCTTGACTGAATTTCTAGAGTTAGTCCTTCTAAGTTGTTCACTAATCAATTTTTTTCAGTCGTCATATTATCATAATGCTCTTGGTTTGGGAGGAAGATTATATTTTCTGCACAATGCTCCAAGAATGGTGCGCCTTCTTACTTGACTGGTAGCAAGGAGGTAATCTTGACATATGAGAACTTTAGAAGAAGCTTTGATAATATGGGAATTTGAGGGAAAATAAATAAGATTACATATGTAAATGTTCTGGTGAAAGAGGTGGTCCACCTCCTTCTATATTATCAAGTGGCAACTCACTTGTGTTAGGAGGATATATTCAGTGAGTGAGACAATCTACGGTTAGGCCTTTATAAGAAGGAAGAGATGGAGAATGATTACGCACATTTGCGGAATAGCCTCTAAGCCTTGTTTCTTTTTGGTGCACCAATGAGGTTTTATTTTGTGTACAAGTGTGGGTATTGTTTGTTGAGAATCATATTTCTTTTTGGTATACTACTATATGCGAGATTGTCTCATACAACAACAACATACCCAGTGTATTCCCACAAAAGTGGGGTCTGGGAGGGTGAAGTGTACGCAACCACTACCTCAGATGAAGAGATTGTTTCATAATTAATAAAATTATTTACCTTATACAAAGAAAAGGTTAGTTGAAAGCATCTGTATAGGAATTGCAGAAGAAAATATAAGGGAAAGTTGTTCTTCAGCTATCAATTTTTGATTGACTGACTCTCTTAATGGTTCTTTATGTAGGTTTCTCTTCTTTCTAAATATGGTGGGGTTGTCTGGGGAGTAGGGGTTTCCTTCCCTTTCCATGTAAATTTTATAAGCATTGACTATAATTTTTTTGTTCTCGTCCAAACTGTACTTTGTTTTTGTAGCCTGGCTGTTCAAGTGAGCTGTCTAGAGTGAACATCCCAGATGCACAGCTTATTCAAATCAAGGTGAGTGATCTCATTTGCTGTTACTGTAAAACTAGTTACTTTTTATTTTCTCAATGATAAATTTGTGTGCATTAAAGGTTTTGGGTTGCTGAAAAAAGTCTTCAGTGATTTGCGTGTGTAGATTTCGGGTTTCAAAAGTAATAGCTTTAGTAGAAAAGTTTTTTGCCCGGAATCAAGAAAAGCAGTGAACGGAGTTGTGTTGGTGGTGGGTAACAAGCTAAGTTACTCGGACTCCTCACTTTCGGTGCCGCACCCGTGTCGACACGCATGGGTGTGGGATCCGTACCCGATCTGGTCAACTAATTTTGGGTACTTTGACCAAAATCGACTGGGAAAAGTCCTGACATATGTAAGAAATTCTGTTATCAAAACAAAAGCTAAGGTGAAATTGAAGAAAATGAAATACCTTGTATATAGAAATTTCTATGTTATTGCTTTTCCTTTTTTCTCCTTTCAGGATTTTCTTCTTGAACAATATTTTCTCCTCAAGTTTTCAACATGTTTTCAACATGTTTTCAACATAATATCTCATAATTTATGTTTTATAACTCTATTTTTAGATATTTAAATTATTTTTCGTCGAATCTCCACACCCATCCCTAGATCCATATCTCCGAATCTTTAAATTGAGACTGCGAAGGATCCGACCTCTAGATCCGTACCCGTATCGGACACCCGCACCCGAGTCCGAGCAACTTAGGTAACAAGTATCGGTGGATTAGTCGAGGTGCGCTAGTTGGCCAAGGCCAAGACGCTACTGTCATCCAAAAGAATGAAACAAAGACATTAGATCTTATACAGCTGAATGATTCACATAGCATCTTATGAAGCCATGGTTTTCTGATGTTTTAGTTAGTTTTTCTTTTGCGTGTTTGCCTCATTGGAGCTGGGTCACATCATTTCTTAGCAAAAGAAATTGTGAGCTAATAAAGTTCAACAAATTGTAAGAAGAGCAAGGAGGTCTTTTTGCTTTATTTTGGAATGTAAATGTGCATATCCATTGTGTAACTGATATATAATATCTGTTGCCTTTCTCAAAAAAAAAAAAAAAAAAAAAAGTTCGACAAATTGTTTAAAAGAAGATAGAAATATGAAAAACGGTGTGGTTCAAAGCTAATAAAGATGATAAACTGAGTTGACTAATATTGAAGGATGAGTCCTCGTAGGACATTTAGCATTTTCATGAATCTATAGTATCTCTATTTAGTACATCAACTGTTCTTTTGTACCTGCTAGTTGCTATGGTTGTTTAGTAAATTTCTGATTATTTACATGTGCCAGTTAATTATATTGTAAAATTCATCTGACTCTGTTTTCTCCTACAGATTACTAGTGCTGGCTTGTGGTCGCAGAATCAAACCAACTATGATATAGTAAATGTTGCGAATGAAGAACCTATTAGTGAGAACCTGAAACATTTGAACGAAGATAGTTCAGTTACTTCTACAAACCCATGGTTGGACTGGTTAAGTGATGGAGCTAAGAGTGGTAAATCTTTATTATATTCAAACACCAAGTCCTGTGAGTCTTCATTGGGAAGTTCAATGAACAGTGAGTCAGTGGGTGATGATGTGGTCCCTAAAATCAGTAAGGAAGTTTCACGTGCACGATTTTTCATCTCGCCGAAGGAATCACTAAAAGCCGCTATAATTCGAATTGGCCAAAAATGGCATGGGCGTTTGTCTTTCATTTGGAGAGTTTCCAAGCGAGTCCTTGGAGGATTATGGGTAAGTATGGATAAGTGTAAACTAGCTCAAGAATGCTGTGCATCTTCTTTGATACTTTATTTTGGCATATCATGGGGTTCCTTTATCTGCAGAACAACAAAGCTAGCAAAGTGAATCGTATTATAAAGTATTAACACCTTGTTGTGTTTCTCATTCTACCAATTTTTATTAGTGTTTTTGATGCAAATGAAGATCCTAGGTTATACTGAGTGGTCTTACTCCTAGATTGTGATATTTCCCCATTTAACAGACTAGAAATACACTTAGGAAGACTAGCTTACTTGTGGATTTCCCATGTATTTATTGCTTCACATGCAAATTTTTGTCATTGAGCCTGGTATTTCTACCACAAGACATTCTTTACCTGGCCTGTAATGAGGAAACACTGTTGAGTTTGTACTTGGTAGAGTAGGTATAGTTGCCTCTTATGAAGGGAGTTAATTAAGAAAGTGAATCTGAACATCACATACCTGCCTATTTCTATTACCTGAATGTTTAGTGATGTTTCTCATTGCGTTATAACATTGCAGTTTATGCATCTCTGTGCTTATCTTTTGAAAGGTTCAAAGCACGTAGAGAAGAAGGTGATAGCTATTGTGTTTTTCCAAATTTATTAGAATTCTACATGGACGGTTTATTGTGTTTGTTTGTTGTACATAAGGAACCGAGGAGATCAGGTGTTGGGTGGTCCCTTCAGTCACAAAAAAATTACCTGCAACATAAGTTGATGTTGAATTTGTTATGAGATATGCATTTGAATAAAAGATTTTGAAGTTTGAATATTTTTTATAAATTCACATTATAAAGATATGATTGTTTTGTTTCATCTTTCAGTTAGGCTGCTCTCATCTGCACATTTTGGGTTCTGGATTGTGGCGGGTCATTTCAATTGCAGACTAGTGCCAATGTTTGCCCATTTTTTGTTCTTATGAAATTGTTTAGAACAGAAAACACCTAATTGTGTTTTACGGAAGTTCTGTTTGAGTTTGATGATTACTATCTGATAATAACGTCAAATGTGGGGTTCACTTTGCGATCATTTTTATGGTAGTGTCTGGGCTTGTTAATTGTGTACCTAGATTTTAAAAACCTGATATTTTTTTCAGAAGCAATGATGCATTACTTATCCTGTACACTTATATATAGGTGGCATCCAACTTGGATGCTTTCACTATCGAGTTTACTTCTACCCTTTTCTAATAATGAGTTGTTTTTTTTTAGTCAAATTTACTAAGTGAATGCATATTTTGTTTCTTTTGCTCAGTTTTTCCTTAAATTTAAGAGACAAGCGCATTCTGTTGCTGCTTTAACGTGGTTCTCATACTAAAGTTCCATGTGCAGGATATTGCTGGTATACATCTAAATATTGACATTCCTAAGTTGCTCAAGACGCTTCACTTGGACAAGCTAAACTCTTATGCTGGTATCTATCCAACTTTAAATAATTCTGTGCAGTACCTGCAACTGCATAATGAGCTAATCTTAGTAACGAACGACTTTGAGTTTCTTTTTATGTCATTTCTTCCCAATATTGAAAGGTTACTGAATAATGAATTGGTCTTTAACTGCTCCTTTTTTTTGGATGTTGTGTAGAAATTGAGAAATAATATGTCCTTACATCCCGTGAAAAGAGGTATTATACAAGTGAATCCTCAGTTAAAGAATGACAATCAATTACAATAAAGGAAATATTCTAATCCTGAATAATTACTCTTGAAGAAAGGAAAATGTCTCCAAAAATCATGCTAATTAGTTAACACAATCAACACTCCCTCTCAAGTTGTCAAGTGGGAGCAAAGATATTGCACATGCCCAATTTGCCAACCGAAGTATGAAAAGTCCTGTTGAGGCTATTTGTAAAAACATTATCTAGTTCTTTTGTCTATACATGAAGCAAACTTGGTGCCACTAGTAACTTTCTCTTTAATGAAGTGCCCTTCAATTTCTATATGTTTTGTTCGGTCTTGTTGAACATGATTCTGAGCTATACTGATTGCAGCTTTGTAGTTGCAGTACACGACATTCCTTTTTAGGACAATCTCAATTCTTCCCAGTAACTTTTGTAGCCAAAGATGCTCACTAATACCCTGGGCAATAGCTCTATGTTCTGCTTCTTTACTTGATCTTGCAACTACACTTTGTTTCTTACTTCTTCAAGTAACTAGGTTCTCTCCTAAAGATCTTCTATCATTACGGTAACCATATAAATGTATATGGAGAGAACTCCTACTTTTCTTTAGAATGAAAGAGTTGATCGCAAGTCATACAAAGATACTCTCTCTTAGCAGCCCTAGAGGTGGGGGAAGGTGTCGGAAGCTGGAATCAGTTAAAGAACCTTGTTTCTCTGTTTTCGATGAACATACATAGAGAAGGAAGGTCTTTTGGAATCTTGTTTGGTTGGGTCGTTCTCAAAATGGGTAGGTTCTCTTGAGGCAGCTGGAAATTGCTGAGGAATGGAATGTATAAGGTGACATGAAAATCTCTTAGGTGGGAGGCTCACAATTCCTTTTTCAATTTGCGAATGAGGAAGGAGATGGCAACTATGTGAGGCTGGAAACTTGGGCAGAAGGGGTCAGGTGAGTTGATCCACTATCGTTCAGTAACTCTGTAGTTATAAACATGGTGGGTTCACCGACACACTTGTGACAAACATATGGTGCTATGATCTCTTCAAGAAAATTGGTGATCAAATGGAGGCTTTATAGATGTTGTTTGTTGTATGCATGATCTAACAAGAGTGAGGATTCTAGTGAAAATGCGGTAAAGTTCCAAGTTTCAGTGATCCTAGATAGTGAAGATTTGGAGTTTCGAATTTGGATTATTCCGGAGTTCAGACCAAAGGTGAGGGTGAATGAAAGGAAAGAAGAGAAGGAAAGAAGGAGGGGAGAAGAGTGGCAGAGTAGCTGTTTAAGGTGAGGGTGAAGGGCCGACAATATGAGAAGGAAAAGTTTGATTCCTGGAGCTCAATATCGGAAAACAGGGAGTTCAAGACTCTTAAGAATCAGGAGGAGCTCAAAACTGAAATTCGATTAAGATGTATGATACCTATCTAGAAGTTTTGGCAACTCAATCATAGATGATGGACCAATAAGTTGGAACTTCCAGTTATCTTGGTAGAAATTTCTTATTTTTTTTCTGCCTCAAGTAATCATTTTTTTCCACAAGGAACCGTGATATCCTTCTATGGAATTGCGAATTTCTTTATCAACCCTTATTTTGTGGTGCACAATTTCTTGGAATGTAGGTGGTGGATATGATCAATTTACCTTTTTTGAGAAGGCAAAATAGCTCGGTGGACCCTTGTACTTGGTCTGATTTGTAAAGTGGTTACTCCCTAAGTTGCTCGAACTCTCCAAAAATGTTGCCGCATCCGTATTGGATCCTTCAAAAATACACTATTTTGAAGGATCCGACACGCACCCGTCGACATTTTTTAAAGGTCCGAGCAACTTAGGTTACTCCTACTTATGCATTTGTCATCTGGACCCTTGAACCCATTTAAAATAAATTTTTTAAACCCTTATTTGCTTATGTGGCATTAACTTGATGATTTGGCAAAACACGCGTAAAACACGCGCATTTCAACGTGTGAAATAGACCAAGGTTTTCATACTCCACCTCTTTTTCCTTGAAAACCCTTGTATCGCCTCAAAAAATCCCTCAAAGCTTCACTTTTTCCAGATCTTCAACAATGAAGAAAAGATTGAAAGAATCCAAAACAACAACAATTATCAACAACCCAATAACCCAAAGTTGCATAGGCACTTCTTTAATAAAGGATTTAGCTTCATCAAAAGCTTCAATAAGGTCAAAAGTCTTTAAACATTATCAAGAATGGCTATTAACACAAACAAAAATAGCTGATGATGATATGAATAAGTTATGGAAGGGTATCTTTTACTGTTTATGGCATTATGATAAACAATAAGCACAAAGTTTATTGATTGCTCGTATTTGTTCAATAGTGAATTTTCTTGATTTGGGTGTTGTTGTTCAGTACTTAACTGGGTTTTTGATTACCCTTCGTCGTGAATAGAATGGTATTGATCATTTAAGATTGGATAAGTTTTATTTGCTCATTAGGATGTTTCTTAGAGCTGTTTTTGTGCTATTGAGGAAGAGATATGAATGGGATTTGGATGTTGTAAGGAAGGTTAGTGGGGTTTTGGAGGATAAGGGGTTGTTTTCGGGTACGGATGGGTTGTTGGGACATGGGGTTAGTTATCATATTGGTTCTGTTTTTGTTGATGAGCTAAAAGGGTGTTTTGTTCCGGTTAGGGAGGATGTCATTGTTTGTTTGTTTATGTCTTTTTTTGAATGTAATGAGGAGGTCTAAGGATAAGGTTATGGTTGGGAAAGTGAAAAATTGTGTTTTTGAGGAGTTGTTGAAGGTGGGGAGGGGGTTGTTGGAGAGGAAGAGGAAGGGAGGTATGGAGGGGTAGGGGGATAAGAGCGAGAGCTATTGTGATGTGGCGTTAGGGGTTATTGCGTTGAAGATGGTTTTTTCAGGGAAGCTTTTTAAGGTTGGTTCATCGGTGGATTGTGGTCATTGTAATAAGAAGGTCTTTTTGAAGTTGCACGAGGAGTTCTTGAGGTTGGAGAAGAAGTTTGAAGCTTCGGGGATTGAGTTTAGTCTGCCTGAGATTAATGAGGTTGTTGATGATGCTAAAGAGGTTCCTGAATTAATACCGATTGAGAAAAATGGTTTCACACAAACACACACACACAGAAATTCAAATTTAAGAATTGTTGCAAAAATTGAACAAATTATTGAACATTATTTTTTTAATTATTAAGGGGGTGGGTAACAATTTTTTTTTTAAAATATTATATATATTTTATATATATTTTAAATATTTATTTCGTACGTGTCATTGAAAAATGACATGACATGCCACGTGTCGGCGAGTGTAATACACTCATATTAGTTGGATGAAAAAAGGTTTAAAAATGTTATGTTTTGATGGGTAAAGGATTTAAAAAATGGTTTTAAATGGTTTCAAGGGTCCATATGACAAATGTATAAGTAGGAGTATCTACTTTACAAACCAGATCAAGTACAAGGGTCCACCGAACTATTTTGCCTTTTGAGAAAAAGGTGTCTAATTTTGCCTGGGAAGTAAACTCACTTCAATATGAAGCAATTGCTCTGATACCTTATAGAATTTGTGAAAGAAGGAAGGACTTTTCTGTATTTTGGTACGTCTTTACATCTTGGGAGAAGGATTATTTAATTAAGGAAAGACAATCCATTACAATAAGTAAAATTATTCAATTCCTAACTTTATTATCTTGAAATTGATAGCTCCATCAAGGCACATTTTAGTTAGTTGTAAAAAAAAATGCTTTGTTGAATTAATATTCTTGCTATGGTTTGTTGAATTTGTTTGTTTCCAAGTGTTGAACCATTATCTTCCCACTCTGCTACCCTCCATTCTATCATTTATAGTTTTGATGAATTGTAGCTATCATTCTGGATTTCCTACCATCCAAAAGAGAGATATTTTTAAATATCTTGGATCTATGATCCATGGAACTAGTGAGATTGCCGAGGATGTCACTCACCGTATTGGTGCAGGGTGGATAAAATAGAAGCCCTCTTCCGAAGTATTGTGTGATAAGAACGTACCCGCTAAACTTAAATGAAAGTACTACAAAGTGGCGGCTAGACCAACTATGTTGTATGAAGTGGAGTGTTGGCCAGTCAAGAACTCTCACATCCAAAAAATGAAGGTGGTGGAGATGAGGATGTTACAATGGATGTGTGGGTTCAATAGGAAAGATACGATTAGATATGAAGTTATGTTATTCGATATAACGTGGGATTGGCTTCGGTGGAAGTCAAGATGTGGGAAGCAAAGTTGAGATGGTTTGGACATGTGATGAGGAGGGGCACGATGCCTCAGTGTGAAGTTGGGAGAGGTTGACTATGGATGGATTTAGGCGATGTAGAGGTAGACTAAAGAAATGTTGGTGGGAGGTAATTAGGCATGACATGGAGCAACTTCAGCTTACCGAGGACATGATCTTGGATAGGAAGGTGTGGAGGATGCAAATTAGGATAGAAGGTTAGTAGATTAGAGTGCATCACTGCTAGTAGGTATACGAGCTTTGTTTTGGTATCTGCTAGTAGCCATAAGTGCTAGGCTTGTTTTAGAGTGTTGGTGATGTTTGTTGAGGCGGATAGATCGTTTGTAGTATACTGTGTGGTAGTCTTGTTTATCTTGTTTATGTTGTTATTTTTTTTGTGTTAATACCTATTGTTTCTTGTCCCTATATTATGTCTTCTATAAATTGTTTTGTCTTGAGCCGACGGTTTATTAGAAACAACCTCTCTACCTCACATCTGAGGTAGTGGTATGGATTGTATACAGTTACCCTCCCCAGACTCCACGCTTTAAGAATATGCTTATGTTGTTATTGTTGTTGTTGTTGAAGATGCTTCTTCTGCAACTCTATAGAGGTAGACTATGTCGCAAAGACTTGGGTACAATTATTTGATGGAAAGGCACTTCATAGAGCCCTAAATTTGACAGACATGTTTAAGGTTAAAATGTTTTGATCTGGTACATTTTCTAGTACATCTTTTTTTTTTTTTAATCATTTTTAGCCTAAAACAAAATTTCATCTTCTGATTCTATACTTATCACTCCTTCCTTTCCTCTGGCTCCCGTACTAATGGTCTGTTAGTGATGTATAGAGTAAAAACATGATATGTAATAATAAAATTCAGCTTGGATCAGATAAACATACCTTTGCCAGTTCATCCAATGTCACTGTGGTGGCCAATTGGATGTTCAGGTAAAAGATGATGCAACATATAAAAGAATGGGGAGATACGCAGTATATCAAGCTCCATACAAATTCTTTTTTTTTTTCCTCAGGAAAAAAAAGAATTTGTATGGAGCTTGATATACTGGGTATCTCCCCATTTGTGGGATCACACTGTGTATCTTGTTGTGGCTTGATATACTCGTATCTCTATTTCTTTGTGCTTTGTTCACGTCGATACAATACTAAAGGGAGGAGTTCCCACTTCACCCATTATGAATATAAAGGAGTAGGAAAAGGGGGAAAAAGAACACTGGTTGGAGAAGAGTGAGAGGAATGTGCAAAAACTCGAGGAGGACATATATCGATTGGACTATGTTCACGAGCTGACCTACATTTTAAATACCATTGTCTATCAGATCTGTTGTTTAGCTACCTGTAATCTATGTTGCTCGGACTCGGCTGTTTTACCGCCGAACCCGTCTCGACACGAGCTGAGGCGGGGACGGGTGCTTCCACCGTCTCCGATTCGGTCAACCGATTTCGTAGACATTGATCGAAATAAAGAAGAAATTTAACTGGAAACATTGAATAATTAACTGGCAACTTACCTGAAAAAGTCCCGACCAACGACCACCGGAATAGAGACGGCATTATCGATGTGCCGTCGCCGGAAATCATCGTCGACATCGCCGGAAATCATCATCTACGTCGCCGAAAATCATCATCAACGTCCCCGGAAATCATCGACGCAGACGTCGTACCACCTCAGGGTACCGAAAATCATCGTCATACTCTATCATCCGCGCAGTCGTGTTTACACAGTGACGGGTTATTTTTTTCCAAGTCAAAGTGTGTTTTGAAACTTTTGTCTTTTCTTTTTACTATTTTAATTAATAATTAGTTCCTTTACTATTAATAATTAATTAATAATAATCTGTTGCCAGCACTGTCTGTCGGTGAGTGTATTTTACTTCGACAGTATTAAATTTAACTTCTTAATTATATTTATTTTTTATTTTTAGTAAATAAACGTGAGTTATAATTTTGGAAAAGTTTTTAATACAAATACTATTCCTAATTTAAAAGTAAAATCAGAAGACAAAAATAACTAAAAATAGCAAATTAACTAAAAATTTTTAGAATATCTTTATAACTTTAAATTTGTAATATTTAATTTTTTTTAGTCGAATCCCCGCACTCGTATCCACACTCGGATTCGCACCTCCGAATCTTAAAATTTATATTTTGACGAATCCGACTCTCGAATTCGCACCCGTCTCGGATACCCGCACCCAAGTTCGAGCAACTTAGCCTGTAATCATAATCCATGGCTTTGGATTCCTTCATATTTATGTATCTCTATATAAGTCAAGGCATGCTGGTATGACTACTTTTGTTGCTTGAGCTGACTGAAGCTGCAATACATTTGTTGTTGAACTGTTGTTGATGGTTTTGTTGAATTATCTTCGGATTGTTATGATCTTTATTTGACCTTGTAGTGCAGTGGCTTGAGACAAGAAGCAAGGCATTTGAACCTACTTATTTATACACCAAAGGGAAGGTACTACTGTGGCGTTTTGGTCTTTACTTTTATACTATTTTTCTTAAGGTGCTGATGAAATGCTAAAGTTTGTCTTGTTAGTAAACTTTTGAATGCTACCATTTGTTTTTAGGGTTACTTGTTACTGCCTGATGAAATTAGATTGCGCCATAACATTCACACTATAAACACAAGCATCTCTGCCCGGCATCCCTGCTTTGGTAACAGGTCAGTTCATACCCCTTCACTAAAGGTATCACTTAAATAAATAAATTTGTGTTAATAATTTCATTTCATGATGGGAACTTTGGTCCTTCCCCGCATCCTTTGTGAACGCGGGATGATTTGTGCACCAGACTGCCTTTTCGATCTAAAATTACGGTCATACGAGCAATGACTATGATTGCTGTAGCATTAATTTTTTTGAATATCTAACAATCCCTTCATTGGATTTGAAAAAGACAAGTGTACTAACAAATATTTACGAAGCTAATTTACACATTATCAACACTATTTATTAGCGGAAATAGGTTTCTCTCAGCTACCTTTTTTTTTTTCTTTAACACTTTATTAGCGTAAATAGGTTTCTCTCCACGACCTTTTTTTTCTTTCTTTGTTTCCCCTTTTAATTACTTTGATTTGCTTCACTTGAACGGAGGGTCCTTCAAAAACAACCTTTCTACCTCTAAGAGGTAGTGGTGAGGCTTGCGTACATCCTATCCTCCTCAGACCTCACTTTGTGGGATTTCACCGGGCGTGTTGTTGCTGTTATTAGCATAAATAGGCCCATGTGAGCAACGGTTCAGAAGGCAATATTTTCACCATAATAAAATCTCGTAAAATCCTTAAAATACAAGGTACAACTATAAAAAAAATGCAATCACCATAATGATTATATTAAAATCTAGGAGAAGAGTATTTTTCATACAACATCATTCAAGGCTCATATGAAGCATAAAAACCATCTCCCAATCTCAAATACAAACTAGTTAGGTCTCAAATCATCCCAAGTTCAATTCAAGTGCTAAATTTAGTACATTGCAAGATTTGGGCATGGATACCCCCAAAATAGTGAAGTCATTCACCAGAACCTAAGGGTGTGGGCTAGTGGTCAATGAAGTGGGTTGAGAACCTAAGGTCTTAGGTTCAAGTCCCAGTAGAGACAAAAAATGCTAGGTGATTCTTCCTTTATGTCCTAGCCTTGGTGGACAGTGTTACCTGATATCTGTTACTTGGTGGGAGGTGACTAGTATCTCGTGGATTTAGTTGAGGTGCGCGAAAACTGGCACGGACACCACGGTTATCCAAAAAAATATAGTCAAGTCATTCACCGAAGTTACAAAATAATAGCATCATGAACAACAATCATTCAATAGTGTACATATGTAAGTGTGTCATATGGATCAGGTATAAGTCCAAATCTCAACATAATATCAAGATATGCAAAAATGATCTTCATTGAAGCTTCCAAAAGGTCTGCTTCAAATGGACATATTCAATTTTCTTTCATAGCATCACCTACGATAGAAACAAACTATTGTTAAGCATAAAACTCAGTGACACATGAACATTGGGCTTGGGGCTATTATATTCTCCAACTTCCAACTAAACTAACAAATAGATCATAGGAAATTTAGAAATACAAATTTAGCTAATCCTTCATGTTAACAAGTTAGTTTTGTATCAGCAAGAGTACAAGAAAGAAATTCTCACTTAAAATTCATCAAATCATCATCAAGTACATAATTAGGATACGATGTCTACAACAACAACAACAAGCCCAGTATATTCCCACATAGTGGGGTCTGGGGAGGGTAGAGTGTATGCAATCCATACCACTACCTCTAAAGAGGTCGAGAGGCTATTTCCAAGGATACGATGTCTAAAGAAAATAAATATCAAACAAAGAATTGGTCTAGGATATATCATATCTCAATTGTTGAGAAAGCTTCTCAACATTAATTCAAGAAAAGTCCATCTATTAGTTAATTTTGCCCAGCATATATGTCATGCAATCACATCAAGCATAATAGAGTAACAAGAAGGGATGGAAAACCTAAATCAAATAGGGTCTAGATCCAATAATCAAGAGAACTGAGAACCATGTTGAAAGTGGCTTTTCCATTCGTACTTAAAATGGACAAAGGTCCATAGTGTGAAATGTAAAATCCATAGTCAAGATGTAGTCAAGATGGGCAAGATCCAAACAATATCAAGAGGCATGACTATATAAGTGACAATGTCATTATCACAAAGGACAAAGTCCCAACAATAATGCAAAAGCGCTCAAGCAATCTGTATATGTGGGCAAGTTACTTTGTCTTAGAGAAGTGTTCAACGTGATTCCAATTCAATCTTAATATATCATTAAGTCAACTATATTTTTGTATCCTCAATGGTATCAATGTTTTCAAGTGGCTTAAAATATTCATCCTCAATAAACATACCGAAATAAGACACTAACTAGCAACAACCCGATAAGGCAACAAATTAAAGTAAGGACAAATATTACCCAGACTCAAGCCATTCTCACAAAATGAGGTGACTATAAATTCAAGTTTATGTGCATACCTCGGAGATTTAGTGTTTCTAAAGCTCAAACAAATATCAAGGATGTAAAGATCTTCTAATTTGAGAACCGAGCAATTTTCCTCAAGTGTCTGCTTAACTTGAACAAATGTCTGTTGCACCTTAAATACTTTCTTAATCCTATAATTCAAATGTATTTAAAATAAATCTTGGTGAGTACAAGAGGGTCCAAATTGGTCAAACTCTTCATAATTTTTAAGATGAAAATCTGGACAGCATCTCTTCCCTTTATTACAGTGCAGTAAACCAAGAAATTAAACTTTTTATTCTTCATGTAACTTTTTTTTTGGTTAATTTGTTGTTGTGGATCTTCCTTTTATTTTTCTATAGCTGTTGGAATCACTTCAATCCGAGATATAAGTAAAGAGTTATATTCAAAATTAGGGGTGGAAAACGAGTGGGTCCAGTCGAATATGCATTGGTCAAAAACGGTTTAAACAAAAACAGATAAAATATCCAACTTGATCCATATTTATAATGGTTAAAAATGGGTAAACAAAAACACATGTTTATACCTATTGTTTCTTGTGCTTATATTATGTACTACTCTAGATTGTTTTTGTCTTGAGTCGAGGGTCTTTCGTAACAACCTCTATCTCACCTCAAAGGTAGTGATACGGACTGCGTGCACTTTACCTTCCTCAGACCCCCGCTTTGTGAGAATATACTGCCTATGTTGTTGTATAAAAATGGGTAAACCCAATGGATGATATGGATATCCATGGATCCCCATATTATAGTAGGGATCCTAATAGCAACAATTAATTGCCAATTTCTCTCTATCTTCTTTCTATCTTTCTAATTCCATTCAAAGATTGTGTTTCATGTCGATTATTTTAGTGGTATGATGATGAGTTTCAGAGCTAGCAAAATAATTATTTTAAGATTGTTAAAGAAGACTAATTTGAAGAAGAAATAATATTTGTGTTTTAATATTCCTTATTTTGATATGTAATGTTACAAGTATTATTTATGTGTAAGTGATGCTAAAAATAAAGGTCAAATTGAAATTGTTTTTTTTTTTTTTGATAGCTATATCCCCTATGGGTGAGTAATTTTTGGAAGAAAATAAGTCTTTAATCATGAGACGGAAAATGAACTCGAGGCTACTAGAGTTGAAAAAATACGAAGTAACTGGATATATATAGCTAGTTAAAAAAATAGCAAATTGGATATAAATAGCTAATTAAACACAATTTTTAATACTCTCCTTGCCAACACTTTATAGCAAAACTAAAATCTCTGCTTGTAGAGTTGTTTGAGAGAGTGAAATACACTCTCCTTCCCAACACTTTATAACAAAACTAGAATCACTACTAAGTGAGTTGGGGTCGTAGTTAAGAGTTGGATCTTTAGTCTGGGTTATTGTCGGGTCTCGGATTGAGGTCGGATGTCGGGTTCTAGGTCTCGAGTCGGAAGTCGAATCTCAGGTCTGGACTCGTTTCGTGTCTCGGGATTAAATAAATAAAGTTAAAATTAAAAAAAAACTAAAAAATATAAACAAATACTTATCTTCATTCCAAACACACCCTTAATAAGTGTAGTTTAGAGGTTACTACATCTTCACATATTTAAAGGAGAGTGTAATTGGTGGATACCCATGAGTTATCCATATTATAATTTTTAAATGGTTGGATACCCAACTATTTATAATGGGTTGAAACAAGCGGAGAATCATAAATTTTATCCATTTTGTCACCCTTAATTAAAATACTAACTGCTGTTTAAATGAAAAACGAGATTAAATCCCTTATTTTCACGATCTCAAATTCTCTAAAAAAACTCAAACCATTTAACCAAAATATGTTTTATAAGAATCTTACTGTAAGTTTGGGCGAGTCTCTTTCCAAATTCAAAATCTAGTATTTCAAAATATGCTTAATCCATCTTGATTCTTAAAGGCAATATTGGTCTATATGATAGTGGGAGAATAACACTTTCGTGCATTTAGGAGCCGTTTGGTAGCTGATTACATTTACGTAGGTATTAGTAATGTAGGTCTATATAATAGTGGGAGAATGACACTTTTGTGCATTTTGGAGCCGTTTGGTTTAGAGTTAAGCAAGTATTAGCCAGTAGGGATTAGTTATGAGGGACTATATGTATTATTTATGTGGGGATTTGTTATTCATGTATTACTTATTCCACCTTCTATCCTGCATAAGATAATACGTAGATTCCTTCGTAACTTATACATGTATTAGTTATGTTGGTTTCCAAATTACAAACCAAACACCGTATTAATTATATACATGAATAATTTACCTCATAAATACCTACCAAAGATAGTATTACTTATACAGGATTTAATACCTAAATTACTCACCTCCAAACCAGCTACCAAACAACTCATTAGAGCTCTCCTAATGAAGGGTTAGGAGGAGGAAGAACAAAGTGCCCTATGAGAAAAAAAGGGTTTTGCTAATAAAGGGCTTATCTTAAATGGATCGAAGGATCCAATTGGATATAACAATTTTTTTTTCATTTTTCTGCTCATTTGTTTTATCAAATAGTTAAAATTTAAATCTAAGAAAAGTAATAAAAATGATTACAATAAAACAAGATCATTTAAATGCATATAATAAATTAATGAAGTATGGCGCATTACAATCTGAATCAAGGTTGTCATATGTTGAAGTAGAACTCTCATCTTTGTTCATATCTTTCTAATTTTTTTCGGTTTGTTTCCTATTTAATGTTTCTGAGCTTGTTTTGTTTTCTCTTAGCACTGTCGTGTTGGAAAAACACGGGACAAGATCATGGACTTATAATGCAAATAATTTTGCCTTACCTTATCTCGCTCTTTTTTTTTTTTTTGGGTTTCCCACTCGGTGTCCGGTACCCACATGGGAGCCCGACTAAATCCAGATTCGTCTTGGGAATTCCCGCACTGGGGTAAAACGCCCCCTTACAAAGGAAACTCCGTAAGGAGCGTTTTACCCCCCAAATGTGGGACTTCCCGGCGCGAATCTGGATTTAGTCAGGCTTCAATCAACTTTTTGCTTGATTAGAAATCTCTCTCCTATGAGTACATCTCCAATCATTCATCAACAAATTATAACTGTAAAGATTCCTTTAATAAAAAACTTCGTTTTCTTTCTTGGGTGTGTTTGGTACGAAGGAAAGCATTTTCTGGAAAATGTTTTCCAGTTTTTTCTTGTTTGGTTGGCTTACAGGTTTTGGAAAATATTTTCCAAATCAACTTATTTTTCTTAAAACTAAGAAAAATGACTTCCCTTCAAAAAGTAACGAAAACATTTTTCAAAACTCTCTTTCAACCTCACTCTTAAATTGAAATATTCATACAACTCTCAAAATCACTCATCCCTACTCTGACCCCCAATCTCCCACCCCACCCCTACCCCCACCCCACCCCCTACCATCCCTATTAAAAAATATATTTTAATTTTTTTTACCTCACCCCTGCCCAAAACCCTACTTCCTTCCTCTTCCCAAAAACAAAAAAAATAATTTTTTTTTAAAAAATCAAACATTTTTCTTACCTCCTCTACCAACCTCCTCCTCCCCCCCCCCCCCCCCCCCCCCCCCCTTAAAAAAATTAAATTTTTTAAATTAAAAAATTCAATTTTTTTCTTACCCTACCCTTACTCTCCTACCCCGACCCTCACCCCCTACTACCTACATTCAAAAAACATATTTCAATTTTTTTTTATCCCGACTCATACTCCCCTACCCCTACCCCTGCCCCCACCCCGTACTAGCCCCCAACCTCTCGCTACCCCCTACCCCCGCAAAAAAAATTGTTTTTTAAAAAATTAAAATTATTTTCTTACCCACCCACTACCTATTTTGACAACCCTGTCACTGTCGTCGACAGTCGCTGTCGCGTGCAACCATTGTCGTTACGCCAACGGTGATGACTCAGCGAAGTCGATATTTATGGTTATTTCATTCATGTTGAATTAATTATATTTAAGAATGAAAATAGGTTTGAAAAAAGATTATTTTTCTAGAAAAATCACCAATTTTAACTGATCACTACTTTAATCTTCAAAATCGAAATAAAAATACGAAATAACCGAACTGAATTTGTAAAAATCGAACCAAACCGAAATAATTTTGGTTTGGTTATGATTGTCATTTTTGTCAATCCGAAAACCAAAAAACTGTACCGTTATTCAACAATCAAACCGAACAAACCGAATGCACCCCTAAATATAAGTAAGAAACAACTTATTTTTTTAGAAAAGATTTCTCCTCCTTCATATCAAACACACCCCAAAAAATATTTTTTGAGATCAAAAAATATTTTTACGCTTTAGCTAAAGATTAAAATGTATTGTTTGAAAAATATTTTTTCATTCACCAACCAAACATTACAAACTATTTTCCGAAAAATATTTTCCATCCACCAACCAAACACAGGAAAACAAGTAAGAAATCTACTTGTTTTCCAAGAAAACATTTTCTAGGAAAACATTTTCCTTCTTATTGTGACTACGACTTGGTTGGTCAAAGTTGGATACTCTTGTTGATTTCAGTTTACATTAAAAGATTTCAATATGCTTCATGTTTGATAACTTACTTTAGGTAAAACATCATATTTAAATGGAAAGTTTCTTTTTTTAATCATCCAGGTGGCAGCAGCTTCTTATAAATAGACTTGTGGGATATGACACTATTTTGATGAATAGTTTGTTGAATTCTCCTGGTGAAGGTATTAAGTATTCAAGATCTCAGCAGCCTTTCGTCTGTCTATCTGCTCTCGCCTGTCTAACAACATATCCTGTGGTTGTGTTCCATTGTTATATTCTATTATGTTTGTCATACTACTTTCTGATAAACCAGGTGGCCCCATCTGCATACTTAAATCTAGAATGAAAATATGTAGGTAACAGTTTTGTAATAAATGGAAAACCAAATCATATTTGGCATTGTGCTGAAACAGAACCGGAACTACCTGCACATATGCTCAGTTTGAACAGCTTGAAACGTATTGTGGTTGGTTTAGGCAGCTTAAAGAGAAGATGCGTGCACAATATGGAGAATGAATATTTATGGTTTAACCAGTGTTGTGAAAAGCGCTGAAGCGCTCGCTTTAAGCTTGAAGCGAAAGCGACAGTGGGTCGCTTTTTACACTTGAAGCATTGGGGCGAGAAAAAAGCTCTCGCTTTAGTTCCAAAAGCGAGAAGCGCTGAAGCAAAAAAAGCGCAGAAAAGCTCGCTTAAGTGGATATTCAAGGTTTTTTTTTTAGGGTTTTATTGCTTTATTTAATTTATTCCTTGAGTGACTATACGACTGCATTGCTGCTGCTTAACTTTTTTGGAACAATTACTGAAGGTATGCGACTTCTTCTTCTCTATTTCTCCTCTTCTTCTTCTCCCATTAGGGTTTTCTATTTTTTTTTTTTCCTTCTTCTCTATTACTCTTTTTCATTTCTTTTTTTTTTTTCTCTTCTTCTTCTCTGTTTTCCTGTTCTGTTTTACTTTTTTCTCTTGGCTGTATGTAATCTGACTTCCAATTTTGTTTTTTTCTTTTTACTTTTTCTTTTTGGTTGTATGTAATCTGACTTTCAGCTTTGTTTTTCTTCTTTTTACTTTTTTTTCCTGTATGTAATCTGAATTCTTTTTATTAGTATATATTTTTAGAATAGAAGTTCTAAACTTTTTGCTGAATGTAATCTGAATTTTGTTTATCTGTATATCCTTGTTGAGGAATAGGATGTAGAATAGAAGTTCTAAACTTTTCTCTGATGGTTGGTTTCTCTATTTGTGTTGGTTGATTAAGACGCAAGACTGATTTTTATTATTTTAGTAGTTTGCTTTGAATGCTTGTTATGACTATCTATTCTCTTTTTAATTTGAGTATTGAAAGATTATGTTATTTATTGAGCTCTTGGTTATTTATTTATGCATGTTTAATGTTTTTAAATTTTGTACTAAATAGCGCTTTAATGGAAAAAAGCGTGCGCTTCGCTTCTCGCTTCTGTGAAGCGAGCCCTCGTCTCTTTTTTTCGCCTCTCACTTTTCAAAACACTGGGTTTAACACAATTGCCTTACATTTGTCGCCTACATTTAACATCGTAAAGTCTAAATTTGTACATAAATTAATGATTTCCAAACCTCACAATCAATTAATCACCATGCCTCAAACTCAACAACGACGACAACATATCCAGTGTATTCCCACAAAGTGGGTCTAGGGAGGGTAAAGTGTACACAGTCCATACCACTACCTTAGATGTAGTAGAGAGGCTGTTTTCGATAGATCCCCAAGTCATGACAGATAACAGTATAACAAACAAAAAAATATAAAAGCACACAACAAAAAAATAACACTGCTAGATAATAAAGAAAACAAGACACCCACAAGGTAATACTATAAAATCATATACATCACCGAAAACACTACGAACAAGTAACTCCAGGTGCAGATACAAACCAGGCACTCATCCTTACTAACACGGCCGAACTCCTATCCACTAACCCTCTACCCTTATTCGAGTCCTTCACACTTTTCTATCAAGGGTTATGTTCTCCGTAAGCTGTAACTGCTCCATATCATGCCTAATCACCTCCTCCAATATTTCTTCGGCCTATCTTTACCCTGCCTAAAACCATCCATAGACAACCACTTACACCTCCGTACTGGAGTATCCGTGCACCTCCTCGTCACATGCCCGAACCATATAACCTCACTTCCCGCATCTCGGACTATATAGATCTTCTATTACCATGACAATATTCTATATTATAAGTGTGTTCTATTTGGACTGATATTTTTTAGAAGGTAAAGTAATTTATAAATTAGATCAGCACAAAGGATGTGCTATTAAGACTGTACCATTAGCAAAAGAACAAACAACAAAAGCTTGTCCTGTCTAATCTTTTAAGGAGTCTACTAATCTTGTAAGGAGTCTACTGTTTGTAGAACTGTTTCAGCCCCATATACATGTTCCATCCTATACCATAAGAAAAACAAAATATACAATTCGACTTTGTCTTGTTGGTGGAGCTCACATAATCTTCAAACATCTTCTATTTGGGCTAACTTTTTTAGAATGCTAAATATTTCTCTTTTAGGGCATATTTCTTTTGGACATGGTACTGTATTTATATACAAGTAATTATCAGCATTAAAATGCTGGAATCCAAAAGGGTATTTACAACATCCTTGTTCTTCTTACGAGGAGCCTAACACTTCTAAAATTACATCATGACTATCTATATTTTTGGATTTACACCAAAACCCAAAAAGAAGAATGCATTTATATTTAATCTTCTACAAAGAGCAGCTTGTATCTTCGAAGAATGTAGAGTTCCCCTCTTTCCAAATTGTCCACTAGATGCTTGCCGGGACAATTTTCCATCTGTATCTGTTGCCACTGTTTCCTTCAGTCCAGCTTGCCAGAGATTAATAGTGCTGCCTGGCATTGTTCACCTGAAACCTTTCAAATTTATGAGCATATCCCATATAAAAACAGATGTTTAGTTGTCTTGTCTCTGCCTCCTTTCGTAGATAACATCTTGAACGTAGGTGAATTCCCCACTTTCTAAGATTCTCCTGATTCATGGCATATTAGGAGTTCTTTAGAATGAGTATAAGAATCTTTCTGAATATTCTAGAATATATGTAAATGTAAAAGGTAGCTTAATTTCCTCCTATTGTAATTAGGTATTGACATGCCTATCCCTGAATTCACATATATGCTAACCAGACTATAAAGTCCTTTAAAGGACTAATCACATTATGGGAAATTTAGGAGATTTTTACACAATGCCCCTTAAGTTTGGGGTAAGTCCATTTTGTCCCTTAAAATATCACAATGGAGCATATTTAGCCTTTAAAGTTCTCTAAAATTTTGTACTTCTAATCTCGTTTAGCTGAATGTCTAACTTTGTTTGTTAAAACTGATGGAAGAGTTGCTTTTATAGCCTCAACTCTGCTGTTTTTGAAGAAAATAACCAAAAACCCCTTGCTTCATTTGCCTATCAACAAAGTGTCACACAATCCTTCATGTAATTTACATGACAGAACTATGCACCTCTTCCACCACACCAGTTCTAAAATTATTTTTAGTCATCTTTACATTTCTTCTTGCTCTATATAAATTCATTCACAGGGAACTTTTACACATACAGGGCAACATGACGAGAAATATATACATATATACACCAAGTAGAAAGAGCTTTGCAATTTTCATATACCCAACTCATATTCTTATCACACCGTGAGAGCGCACTAGCCAAATACTTATACATTCTCTCATCCCAAAAAAATGACATACATTTTGCTTTCCCTCACTCTTTTTCTCCATAGCATAACAATAGAGACAACAAGAGCTTACTAGAGTGACAATTGGTGCCCACTTTCTCCCTAGTTGCAGAGTTTATCTGTCACGTTCAAGTGGAGAGCTGATATAAGAACACATTCATCCACATACCCACACCCATACAAGCTCAGTCAAGAAAACATATGCACATCTCACCATAGTACAACACACAAATGCACCACTACAAAAACAAAGTGTCAACTTTGACACTCATTAATATATCTTTAGAGATGAGTATACGATGAGCTTATCCATTGCTTGTGATTTTTCCATTTGACATGCCTTATATGACTCCTCAAACAAACAAAATTTGTTATTAAATTAAAAAAGGCCAAAAGTGCTCAAGTTTATATTTAGGGACATAAATAGACCTATCCACAACGTTTGTGACCACGTGATTTGTCGGCTCAGAGTGGTTTCGACAATGGTGTTGCTTTCGATCTATATGCATTTCACGCTCCTCTAGAAATTTCCTTTGCCCCTACCAACCCCTTAAACAAGAATTCTAGAATAACTAACAAATTCTAGAATAACAAACAACAATATTCATGATCAAAAAGTACCAAATTCTCTTTTGGATTGGCGCAGAAAGAAGAAAGAAGTTTGGCATGCCAATGGAAGCCTAGTATATTGAATTTACCCGATAATCTCCATTGTGGGATGTCCTGGGACTTTGAATGGGTAAGTCCAAAATGTCAATTTCTTTTGACCCAATTTTTTTCTCTCCTTATCACCCTAAAAAGACAATCTAAGAGACCTTAAATTCAAGCGTTCTTTTTGTGGGTGTTTGTCGTCGATTCAATCAGGAGATCGAATTGATTATAAAATGCGAGTTTAATCAAATGACTTATTAGTGAACAAGAAAAAATATTATCAAGACGAGTGAATTAATTGACCTTGAATAACAGTGGTTAATTCCTTGAAAAAAGAGGGGCTCAACCTACCAGAACTATGGATGAGAACCAACTTTGTAGGATCTGTATCTAGAATTCAAGTATTGTATACGTCATTGGTCTAATCCTTTATAGGAACTCTCCATAATAACGAACTTGCAAAATGGATATGTTATAAACTCGTTATCTTTATGTGATCATCAACCTAGCATAACTTCTTTCTTTCATTCGGGTTTGGAATCAGTATTCGAAACTCCCATAGGCAAAGTTGTTTCCCGAACTCCCAACAATGACATACCCAATGAAATCCGACAAGTTGGGAGACACACGTATCTCACCCTTAACTCATAGAGGTAGAGAGGTTGTTTCCAAAGGACCCATGACTCGTGTACCAAATCAAAGTAGTAAAGAAAATGAAAAATGACAGTGAAGAAAACACGACAATCAATAGAAAAGCAGTGTAGAGCATTCAGGAAAGTGGAACAATATTATCAACAAAATAGTGTGATCACCGAAACACTATAAGCAACAAATGGTAACATATAACCAAAGCAAGAAACTACATGAATAAGACTAATATTATGACAGGCACAATGCTCTAGAGTACCACCGGGGCTAATCTCGTTGAAAAACGAGACAACACTCCACAACCTATTAGCCTTCTATCACCAGGGCTAATCTCGTCGAAAAACGAGACAACACTCCACAACCTATTAACCTTCTATCCTATAGCCTGTTTGACCAGACTTCTAAAATTAGCTTATTTTGAGAAGTGCTTTTTTTTTTTTTTTCAAAAATGCTAAGCACTTTTGATGAGAAACAATTTGTGGTTGGCCAGAAAATTTAAAAGCACGTTTGAGCAGCAATTAGTGTTTGCCCAATCTTTTAAAACTGCTTTAAGTATATTTTTTTAAAAGTACTTTTGTACAAAAATCTTTTAAGGAAAAACTACATTTTTTTAGCTTATGAAAAACTACTTATTCTACTCTCCAGAAGCACTTATCTTCTTATTTTCTTCCATAAGCTTGGCCAAACATTTCAATTTTTTAAAATGAGCACTTTTTTGACGAAGGTAATTGATTTTGTGTATAAATCATCTACACATAATGCTGGGGCCAAAATTTACATCAACGATCCAACCGTCAAAAGAGCAAAAACATAAACTTCCTCTAGATCCTATCTATTCTTACAAGGATCCTAAGATGTCTACAACAGTAATTGGATCATCTATATACTCTGAACTACACCAATAGCAAAAGCTTATAATTCAATTCATTTTTAACTTCTGTATAGAGCTGCTGCTGTCTTTAAAGCACCTAGAATTCCTCTCCTTCCATACTGTCCACCATATTACTGCTGGGACAATTCTCCATTTGCTTTTGTTGGTGCTGCCTTCCCCCTCAGTATGACAATTTAATAATGCCTCTTCTGTTCTTCCTGGCATGGTCCATTTAATGCCTCTGAAGTTGGTAAATAGATTCCACAGCTGGGTCACCGCTTTACAATGAAGGAATAGATGGTTAATTGTCTCTGCGTTCTTTTTCACAAAAAAACATCTGGAGCACAAATGTATGTCCCTCTTTTGTAGGTTTTCCTGAGTTAAAGCATCTTCTTTTACAACCAGCCAAGTAAAAACAACTACGTTGTGTGGAATTTTGATTTTCCATATAAGCGTCCAGGTAGAAAATTAATCTGAGAACCCATCTGGTTCATGTCCTTGTATGCAGAACTTACAGTGAAAATGCCCTTACTTTGACATTTCCATCATAAGGTCTTCCCCTTCCTGTTGCCCTTTGCATTGGTCTAGCGTGCCATAAAAACTGGCCAATCTTTCAATCTCCCAATCTTGCATCAATTTTCTATAGGTTAAATTCCAACCTTGATTAGGCCATACTTCATGTAGCGTAGATTCTTGCTGATTTAGAAAAAAAATGCCAGGGAACATTTGTTTGAGAATACCATTCCCTAACCAGTTATCCTACCAAAACAAAATCCTCTTGCCATCTTTCACATTAAAATCAATTCTTTTGGAGAATCCATGCCATAAGTTCCTAATTGATCTCCAGAAGCTGGTTCCATAAGTGGTGTTCAAATCTTTTGTCTTCCAGAACCCATCGTTTTCATACTTTGTTGTAATCATAGTGCCCCATAAAGTTTGTTTTTCCTTGGACAGTCTCCAAAGCCATTCATTAGAAGACTTCTGTTTTGCTTTCTCAGACTTCTGATACCCAGACCTCCATGATTCTTGGCCAACAGTAAGGTTTTCCATTTGACCAAATAGTAACCTTTTTTCTCCCTGATGTTGTGCCACAAAATGTTTCTTTTAAGGGCATCAATTCTTTCTTCCTCATTGTTAGAAAGCGGAAATAAAGACATCAAATAGGTAGGTATAACATCTAAGACACAGCTGATCAGTCCTCCCATTGATAAGTAATGAGTTTTCCATCTAGTTAATCTTTTTTCACATCTTTCCAGAACACCTTTCCAAATCTCCTTGGATTTACTTTTTGCACCCAAGGGCATTCCTAAGTAAACTATTGGGATCTTTCCTCTCTCACTGCCCTAGATACCAGCCAAAAATTGAATCCTTGTCACCTTATTAATTGGAAAAATATGACTTTTTTCCAATTAATGTGGAGACCTGAAGTGGCCTCAAACAGAATAAGGATAATCCTCAAATACTTCAATTGACTCTCCTCCGCATCACAAAAAATGAGAATATTATCTGCATATTGAAGGTGCGTTACTTCCATCGCCTCATTTTGTCCCTTTGATACATTGAATCCCCTTATCCACCCATTGTGATGCGCAGTCTTCACCATATTGTTAAGTCCCTCAATTACCAAAATAAAAAGAAAAGGTGATAATGGATCACCTTATCACAATTACCAAAATAAAAAGAAAAGGTGATAATGGATCACCTTATCACAAACCTCTTTGTGAAGGGAAAATCAACATCGAGAATCTGACAGTGCTAATACAAAATTTGATCTACCTAATCCACTTCTCACCAAACCCCATCTTCTGCAGAATTCCAAGGAAAAAGTTCCAGTTCACGTGGTCATATGCCTTTTCAATATCCAATATGCACATGATCCCTAGAGTTTTATCTTTTAAGTCTGGAATCTACACATTCATTAGCAATCAGAACTGCATTAGCAATTTGTCCGCCTCTCAAAAATGCCATCTGTTGTGTATCCACTAACTAGTTTATGCATCACTTTCTTCAGCTTCTCTATGAGAATCTTGGATATCAACTTGTATATGCTCCCTATTAAGCTAATAGGTTTGAAGTCTCTCAATTCCTTGGCCCCATTCTTTTTAGGAATAAGGGCCATATAAGTTGCATTGAAACTCTTCTCAAAAACTTCCTGAGAATGAAAGTTTTGTATTGTAGCCATCACATCACCCGTTAGGACCTCCCAACACTGGACCAAGAATCCCATAGTGTATCCATCTCGGCCTGGAGCTTTATCTACTGCACATGCCTTAAGCCCTTCCAAAATTTCTTTTTCCTCAAAAGCTCTTTGCAATTCCTGTTGGTTTTCTGTGTTGATGCTGGGACATTGGTTTGTGTTATACAAGGTTCTTCACTTCTCAGTTTCAGAATAAAGCTTCTGATAGAAGGATATGATCACTCTTTTGATATTCTCTGCCTTATTTATTGCTTCTCCTTCCACTAGCGGCTGATCAATATGCTTATTCCTCTTATGAGCATTGGCAATTCTCTGAAAAAACTTTGTATTTTTATCTCCCTGTTTGATCCACAATGTTTTTGACCTTTGCCTTCATGCTATCTCCTATTCTTGCAGAATCCTCAAATTCCATGTATAGATTAACTTTCTAGATGGCCGCTTCTTCAGTTAAGGATCTGGTCTGATGAATATTATCGATAACTGCAATCTTGCTCAGGATCAAATCTTTATTTTTCTCCAAGCTCCCAAAAGTACTTGAACTCCATTCTTTCAACTTGGTCTTCAGAGCTTTTAATTTTGCTGCAAGGATAAAGTCAGGCCTGCCTACTACTTCAAAAAAGCCCCACCAGTCCTTTATTTTGTCATTGAAGCCTTCAGTTTTCAACCACCATGCTTCAAACTTGAAATAGGACTTTGTGTACTCCCAACTGCCACTCTGAAGCAGAGTACAACAGGTGTATGATCAGAACATATTCTACGGAGAATCTCTTGCTTGATATTCTTAAATTTTTCTCCCCACTCATTACAGTATAAAATCCTGTCAATTTCGGAGGAGGTTTCCAGGTTGTTCCCTCTGGTCCAGGTATAATTTTTCCGTGCAATTGTGGATCAGTCAGCCCTATATCCTCAATAAAATCAGAGAACTCAGTCATGTATCCGAAATTTCTAGAACAATTCTTCCTCTCTGAATCATATCTAACTATGTTGAAATCTTCCCTAACTATCCATGGCCCTGTGAATAGACCCCTACTAGCTCCTATTTCCCATCACGCTTCTTGTCTTTTCTTATTGCAGCTTGGTGCATAAGCCCCTGTCATTTGCCAACTAAAATCATAGGTCTTGGACTTGAAGCTACATGTTAAAGTATAAGAGCCAATTTCCACAATTCCCCCTTGCCAAACCTTGCTATCCCACAACATCAATACACCACCCCTAGTACCACTTGCTTCTAGCTGTCTATATCTAACCCCCTATTTCCCATATCTAATGAATTAAACCCCCTATATCCCCCTCCAATTTAGTTTCCTGCAGACAAATGACATCTGCTTTCCACTTTTGAATTACACTATTTATCACCCTCCTTTTTTCTTTACAATTTAATCCCCTCACATTCCAAGGAATTATTTTGATCTGTATCATAATACAATAGAGTTTCCTTTCCCCTTAGTTCTAGCCCTTGAACTTTGGAACTTCATGTCAATGGCCAGTCCTTTTAGCTCCTGTGAACCTTTAATTTTTGGAGTTTTCATGACACTTGTCAATGGTTCTTTCACTATCCCTTGTCGTTTATCGATCTTCTTGAATATAGCCAACACTTCCTTTCTGCAGCCTTGGAATTCTACCCCAAACTCCTTGCTTAGCTTTCTACAGCCTTGGAATTCTACCCCAAACTCCTTGCTTAGTCGGATTATGTTTTGATGAACCCAAATTGACACGTCCATCTCTTCATCACTTTCCCCCTCTGCATATGCAAAGTTTAGAGGTTCAACCTCTTCTATGTTCCAATTCTGATCGTCAATGCAATCGACCAATTGCATGTCTTGCTGATCTGTATCGTTTTTAGATTGTGTCTCTACATCTTCAATGTTTGCTACTGCATCTTCGTAATCCTCCCTTCTTCTATAATTGGTCTTTTCATTGGAGAGGATGGCAGGTCTTCCTCGGGGAATTTTATGGCTAAATCTCTTGAGCTGCTATCAAAGAAAGAGACGTGTGGTTTGCTTCTATTTCCATAAGCAATGGATTTATCCTTGTAGAGCATGTGCCATTAGAGTGTCCTGGGTTGGGTTTATCATCTGGGCCTCATTAAATAGAATTGGGCCCTTTTCAAAAACTGCTCCTCTATTCTTTGGGCCCAAAGAAAATTCACAGTTTGAAAACGTAAGCCCCTCGTCTGTCCCACATGTTGTTGGGCCCTCTCCAGTTGTATTATTATTTGAAATAAATGTGTGTACAGAGGCACCCACATGCCTATCTACTTCTTTGCATGGACCGCTGTCTTTAACCCTGTAGGTTTTTTTAATCCAGTGGTCCTTTGACTGCATCACTTCATCTTCTCCGGCGACCGCTAAGGTTCTTGACTCGCACCAGATAGGGATGTGAAAGGTAAGACCATTTTCGGCTATATTTACCTCTTTCGGAACTTCTCCTCCATCTCCTTTGACTTTTACTCTCGCCCATTTCAAATGATTCTTCAAAGATGTCTCCTCCACGGTTTCCAGCCAATCCCCGCATTGATTTCCGATGGCTTTAAATACTTTTTCTGTCCAAAACTTAAGAGGTAGGCATCTCGCTCTTACCCATGTTGAATTCTCTCGATGTGTGCAACATCCGACTGTCGGCATCCACCCGTCGAGTCGAGATGGATCATCAGTGCTTCCACATCCACTGTCCATGAAGAATATGCTCTGCCATGTGTTTGTTGGGAAACTCGAACAGGAAAGAGTGCCCCCACATCTTGTATACATTGATACCAAAAACATTTTTCCAAGTACTCACCGCCCACTTCCTGATATCTGTGAGGTTTTCTCCTTCTCATACCCGCTGGAAGTTCCCAACTATAGATCTTCCGAGCAAATCGTTTTCTCGATTAACATCACCACCAGAGATGAAGATAGAGTTGTTTTTGTTTCTGACTAGGGCTTCCGATGCCTTCTTTGATTGCCACTTGCTAGTCTTGATTGAGTCTACATAAGGAATCTTTGGATCTGCCTTCTTGTAACTGTTTATATTAAAAGCTCCTTTATGTTCTTTGATGAAATTATCAATCTTTAAAGCAATGTCACCCCACCCTGCATTTAATGATAATTCTGGAATAATAATGACAGATCTATTTCCTCCTTGTACTGTCACAATGCTTATAAATCTCCGAAACTTGTTATGTTTCCTGGAACAAAAGAAATTGGAGTACTTCTCATTTAACTTCCACCTCCTCATGTGTGTGCCAGAATCGTTTGAAGCTTCTCGGAGTACCAACACTAGCCATTCCATGGTTTTCTTGCTGAAAGTTGTCCTGCGCATCGGATTCCGATTTCTTTCAACCCACTCAAACAAAACTTCAGCTCTAGCTGCAAGTCTGGTTATATCGTAAGACGTAAATCCTACTGCAAAGTAGTTTTCCCCATGTATTACAAAAAAAAAGACCGTAGAGAAAAAGGACCCCCAAAATAGAAAACCTTCCTTTCTTTCAAGAATCAGTTTGATTTTGTGAAGTAAATGTCCTATGGTGATTGAAGCAGTAATCACAGTGGGTGATTACTGATGTTGGGAGGCGTCTCCGATGATGGTTGACCATCGGAGGAGGAGGGCTAAAAAATTTTCTTGGGGAATGTGCCTGGGAGCTTTTGACTTTTCTTCTTTGTTTTATTACATGTCAATGCGAGAAAAAATAAGCTTGGCCAAAAAGGCTGCTAATCCAGGGCCTCCATATCCTCCTATCTAAGGTCATGCGATACAAATCAAGTTGCTTGAATAAAAAAAGAAAATGGCGTGGAAGTAAAAATACAAAGATTAAAGACAAGCAATTTAAAATAGGCAAAATTTGAGAATAAAATCTCCACATTTTGAAATCAAGTGCTAACAGCTCTAATTGATCTTAGTATTAAAAAGTTAGTTGATTAAAACTAATTATGATACTAATAGAGTCGATTCAAGAACTTAGATCAAAAGGTGATCTAGACCCCTCTGAAGAAATTAGAGACAATAATTAGTACAAGACTAATTTACCTTTAATTTACTTAATTAGAAACCAAAATATCAAGGTAAGAATTAATCTTACCTCTTAAAGAGTCGTTCCTATAAGGTTGTAAGTTAAATCCATAATCACTACATATAAAGGTGTAAAAAAGAGAAACCTCCAAAATAATATGCATAGTAATCTGCTTGAAAATTAACAAAATCCAACCCTAAATATAGGGGAAGCCTATCCCGAATACTATGACATTTGAATCCTACTTTTATTGAAATAATATATACTAAATCAAACTAGGAAATATATACCAAATATTGGCATCAAATCAAGCACCCATTTGATCATGTAAAAGTAAAACAGCCCTATTTGGCGTGCATGTCTGCCCTCTTTGGGCATGAATATCACCCAACTTTTGGGCTTCCTGTGCAGCTCTCCTTTGGGATCCATGTTCAGCTCTCTTCTGGGCTCCATGTGGACCCAATCCTTCTCTATTTTGACTTGGATTTGGACCATGAAATATGTGTATCACTTAGCTCACTCGTCATCATAATTCTTGGGCTCATTCTTGAACTCTTCTTCCACAATAAGCATCTTCTTGGGCTCTTTTTTCACGATAAGCATCTTGTTGATTTTCATTGAAGCCCGTCAATTTTTAATGGAGGTATGCCACTGTGGATGTCATCATCATGTCTTCGGTAAGATGAAGGTGCACCATGTCCTGTGGTATCAACTTCCCCAATACTTCTTCAGCCTACCTCTTACTCTCCTCGTACCCCCTATAACCAACCTCTCACCTCTCACACCTCCTCACTGGTGAATTTGCGCATCTCTCCTTCACTTGCCCAAACCATCTTAGCCTTGCTTCCCTCATCTTTTCGGCCACGGTGGCCACTTCCATCTTGTCCTGGATATCTTCATCTTCATCTTATCACTCCTTTTGTGTCTATACATCTCAAATATTCTCATTTACGCAACTTACATCTTCTGAACAAAGTCGGTCTAACCAATAGTTGGTAGAATGTTTTCCGAACTCTACCTAATTGTAAATAAAATATCTATTTGTATGACATTTTACTCATCTGATAAGTGAACATGGATTTGATCGTAACTAGTTTGTGATTGAGGAGTAGTTACTGTTATATAAGTTAGTATGGAAAAGAGAAGTTTCAAAAGAAAGTTATGGCAAAGAGTACATGATGGAAAATAACAATTTTAGAGTCCATGTATCTATGGAAGTAATTCCAGGTATTTTATGTAGATTAAAGTAAAAGGCTAAGTGGCAATGAGGGTTTAGCTTCTGCCAGCTGACAAATAAGAAAGCCAATCTTATGAAGTCTTGTAAAATAGCAAATTCCATTGAGTAGGATGATTTAGAAGGTCATGTAGTACATAGGGTCAGGAGAGATTCTAAAGGTGGAGTTAGGTAGAGACGTGTAACATATTCAACCTAGAGCATTATGTAAATATGTGTGTGTCTATTTTTTGTCAGTTTTGTTTTTGTGGGTTTCAAATACTCAATGGTAATACCAAATTCTAGATGGTTTTCCAAAATTAAAAACCATATATCACCTAACATAATGGAGAAATCTGTGGAACTTTAGGCATGGTTAATTTACTTAACATCAGCTTCTGTTTTGCTTACTGTTAGTTCTTGTATTTGTTCGGATAATTATGAGGTCCAATAAACTTTCTCTACCCTTGTACTTAAAATATTTCTGTGTTGAATTTAAGGCATCTTCTTATGATACCTTCATTGGAAATCCTGATAATTATTTCTTAGTGCTCTTCTGCAGCTGGTTACTCCCCTTAATTGTGTAGTAGAGCTAACACATCTAACTGAATCTATTGGTTTTCATTTATGCATTCTTGCAAGGTGCCTCTATTTTTGGGCTGGGAGAATCCCAAAAGCTCTCCTTGATTTGTGAAGGTTCTAGTATTCAAGTCTCTTTAGCATTTTGTAATCTTGTATTGTACTGATGCTTCATGGAATATTATGCAGGTTATCTTTATAATCACCAAACGAAGGAGTTCTATAATCTTACTTATGCACATGAGCAACCTGAAAGTTCTGCAAGATTTGGAGGTTTATCGTTCTTGTATTTTCTTTTTCAAGTCTAACATTATGTGTTTATGCTATGGGTTACTGCCTCCTGTTCTGAGTTTGTTTGATCATTGAACTTTGTTGTGAAAATTGATAGTTCCTTTTCCTTATCTCAAGGTTGTTTCACCCTGAACCATGTTAGGGTACAACATCGAGTGACTTCAAACAATGTGAGTTTCTGTTGTTTGTTAGCTGATGATGTGTAACAATTCCATTCTGTCTAGGATAGAATTGAGTGGCTGATACAGTATCGATAGCTGAAGGAAACCCTAAAATCTAAGAACAAGAATCAAAGATAGAAGAAACACAAAAAAAGGGAATTAGTTGAAAATTAAAGCTATATAACACTTAAACCTAAAAAGGGTAGCCCGGCACACAGTGACCACGATACCCCTTCATCGGAAAATTACACTATGTAGCTAGGTAAAAGTATCCTTTCAAATGTATATATATTACATATTAACTCCCCAAGGCTTCTTCGTGAATAAACTGGCTCCGCCACTGCCGGCGCACTAAAGCTTCCGCTATGCACAGGTCCGGGGAAAGGCCGGACCAAGGGTCTATATTGAAAAACCAAAAAAAGCACCAAATCTACAAAGATGCCCTCAAGAAGAATGAATCCTCAAGCAAGCAATCTCATCAACATTTGTCGAGCAACAAAGCCCCAACTCCCACAGGAGTTTCATTCATCTCAAAATGTATTAAAATGAAATAGTGTAGTATTTATACTAGGCAAGGCTAAAGCTAAGGCTAAAAACTTCTAATTACAACAACAACAACATACCAGTATATTCCCCCCAAGTGGGGTCCGGGGAGGGCAAGTGTACGCACTCCATACCACTACCTCAGAAATGAGATAGAGAGGCTGTTTCTAGTAGACCCCCGACTCAAAATAAAACAATCTAGACAAGGAATAATAAAAGGAAAAATACCATAGAAATCAACATATCCAATAATACCATATACAAGATACACCAAGTAGTACAACAAAAGATACAACATCCTAAACTCATACTAACCTTCTACTCTAATCCGCCTCCTCTACAACTTTCTATATAGGGTCATGTCCTCAGTAAGCTAGAGCTGCTCCATGTCCTGTCTAATCACCTCCCTCCAATATTTCTTCGGTCTACCTCTACCTCGTTTGAACCCATCCCTAGCCAATCTCTCACACCTCCGTACTTGGGTATCTGCACCCCTCCTCATCACATGACCAAACTATCTCAACCTCGCTTCCCTCATCTTGGAGTCCCCCGATGCCACTCCCACTTTATCTCGAATAACCTCATTTGTAATTCTATCTTTCCTAGTACACCCACACATCCACAAAAACTTCTATTCCCTCCGTTTAAAAAAGAATGACCTACTTTCCTTTTTATTCCGTTTAAAAAAGAATGACCCCTTTTCTTTTTTGGCAATACTTTAATTTCAACTTTCCACATGACATGTTTAGGAACACAATATTAAAGGGTATTTTGGTACATTTGACATAATTTTAATTTAAGGCCACAAGATTCAAAAGTCGTCTTTATTTTCTTAAGCTTTGTGTCAAGTCAAAGTAGGTCATTCTTTTTGAAACGGAGGGAGTAATTATTACTACAAAAATACCCTTAATGAAACAAGGGCTGCCTTAGTCTTCTTAGAAATAAGGGCTACTCTCTATATACATAACATATGTCTACTCCAAGTAGTCTTCCAAGCGGAGTCTTGTACTTCTGTTTTAGCATGTACTCGAGCATCAAGCCTTCATTCCGAGCACCTTCAAAGCCTCCGATGTAGCGACTTGCTTTGACGTCCTGAACTCCTTAGCTCTACTTTGAATGCACGTTCTTGAGGCAACTCGGGATGTATCAGTGGCAGGGTGTCGAAGTTTTGATCTTAGCTATTTAATTGACAGATGACGAGACTTGTATTTTCTGAAAGTTGAATGTTGCTTTTCTTCTTTGTCGGAATTTAAAATTGTGCAACTGTTATGTAAATCCCACCTGACATACTGGCACTTGCACTTGCATGTAGATTGATCATATGAAGCTTTTAATGTGCACCTCAAATACAAGTTAGATTTGTTGTGGGCACTTTCAAACCTATCATTAGATCTAATGAACATTTGCTTCATATTTCTTGCAGACTACCTTGTCACAAAGTGTGGTGTACTCATGATGTCACTCTTTGTTTTCTTTACCACGACAATGTCAGTTTCATTTACATTAAGGGAGACCCAAACACGCATGCTTAAGTTCACGGGTAGGTTCTTCCTTGTATATTTGATGCTACAAACTGCAGCGGCGTTTTCATATTGTGAAATTATAATGCCTTGTACATCTGAATAATTCACAATCATATTCCAATGCTTAAATTACATGAAGCGTGAAAACAAAGAGGAAAGATATGGTCATGCTGCTGTCAATGTATGAAGCACTCAACTTTCTTATACAAATCCTGTTAATCTTGTATGCTAAACAAGCTTTTTAATTATTTATTCATTGAGCATCCACTACTTGCTGTCTATATTTGTTTGATGTAGCCTTCCTTGTCTGTCCTTAGACATTTCTACTGTAAAAATATGTGCAGTGCAGCTACAGCATCATGCTCGGCATAGGCTTCCAACATTTCAGTTGATATTTGTGCACGTAATTGAGTCCCTTGTTTTTGTACCGGTAAGCAGGCTGCCAATTTCTCAGTTGATTCCATGTATGTCTTTTTTCGTAGGCAGTGAATTTTGGTTATATATTCAAGGCCATTCAGATATAACTTAAGAGTTTCACGTGCAGATCATGATAGGCATCCTATTTTTTTTGTTCGAGTTCTATGATGATCAGCTGCTGGCTTTCATGGTGTTAATTTTTGTTTGGTTGTGCGAACTGTTTACATTAATCAGGTTTCTCTCTCTCTCTCTCTCTCTCTCTATATATATATATATATATATATATGTGTGTGTGTGTGTGTGTGTGTGTGTGTGTGTGTGTGTCGCGTACGCCCTCATGCACATAGACATGGATTACTACTCTGTATTAGTTAAAAAATGACAAATTTAGATTGTACTTGGTATAGCGTCCTGTTATTTGACTTCCTGATAATCTAAAGTGCTAATGCTGTTTGACTGTCCTATGCAACACATGATTTGGTCTTCCATCCTTCTTTCCTGCTAGTATTTATTATTGAAGTTTGGAACCTGAAAAACATATCTAGTGGTGTACATCCTGATGGGTCCTATACAATATTGGGTGATGATAATCAGCTCTATATCTAGTTGATTGAAGGAACACAATTTTTTCACCACCTCTATATCTAGTTAATTGAAGGAACATAATTTTTTCACCACCTCTTTAAAGCTGTTTGAAGTCCCTAATCATACTGCCTGAGATTTTTCCTAATAATTGAAAGTGATCTTGTGCGCCCTTAATAATGGTCACTCATCTCTCTGTTTGGTAGACCTCTATGAGCATCTTGTTAGTTCCCTGGGGTTAATGGCTAGTTTCTTGATCAGCAGCCTCGCTAATATTATATATTGTTCAGAAGAATAAACCTGTACTCTTGTGTCTATTGTTATCTGTGAGCATAGTTTCACATTTATTGTCTTTTTTCTTTTTTCCTTTTCTAATGTTTGTTTGCCAAGTTAGACGTTCGGTGGAGAATAAGTATAGTAGTCTCACGCCCCCAAATTAGCATGACCTGTTATAACTGTATGTTGGCTATTAATTTACTTAACAGAACAATAAAAGCTATTCAAGTATGTAATTAGTGTAATCTGAAAAATTGAATTACAGACATAACGTAAAAACGTCTGAAAACTAACCCACTGACAAGTCACGAACCTCCAAGAACTGCAATATATATACGAAGCCTTCGGGGCATTCCCGGGAAATACATAGTGTCTAAAATAAATGTGTCTTGGAACGGTTTGCTTCTGCTGTGAAGAAATCAACGGAACCTGTCAATGAATTTAGAAATGTCTGCCCCTAGCCACATGCTTTGTCACCTGTGCACTCAACGCGTCCCATACAATGCCTTTGAAGGATACCAGTAAGTTACGTTGACAATCCCCTAAGCGGAGGACAAGATTAATCTGGGCTATATTTATAAATATAATTAAAAGAAAGAAGTAAAGCAAGTAATTCACATAATAAATATTGTAAATCTGTAAGCTAAATTGAATTTGAAACCTGAGTCTGAAACTGAAACTCAAGACTATATGAAACTAATAACTGAAACTGGAGCTGAAAAACTGAGCTACTTTTAAAGGGATAACTTTTTTGAAACAAGATACACACAATATGACCCTGTGCACAACATGCAAGGGAGAGTGTCAGCCTGTCTACCACCTTGGACAATTATTACCTGCAAGCATGGATAACTGACCTGGTCTCCATGACACCCACGTTCCAGGTGGTTGGCTACTCCTTTTCTAAACGTGATCAGATTAATCTGAAGTGGAAGTCAGAGCAATACAAATAATTTCACATAAACAAATAAATTCAGCACATCATTGAAGTTATTTTTTGATATTGTGAGTGGTTAGAAAACATATTCGCATGACTTTATTCCACATGTAATCTGTTATGAAAATTTGACAAAAAATCAAGCAATTTAGATGAACATTCTGGTCTTGCCCTTGACTTAGGGTGGAGCCTCAACTTTCCTCAAAATCCTTCCTTTCTAGCAAGGTTAGCTTTCACACATGCCAACTAAAATTAATCGCCACAGTCTACATCAAACAACTCAATTAAAGTTTGTCTATTCTATTCCAGGGGAATTAATTTCCCTCTGTTCAATCTTTGGTTAAAAAGCCCGACTCTAAAATTTTAATTTCTAGGTTTTGTATGAAATCCCATTCTTTTGGTGCTTCCATCTAGCACACGTTGTTCATAAACCTATTTTGAAGTTACATACAAAAGTAAGGTGAGAGATTTCCCTATAAACCTGGACCATAGCTTTTTCTCCATGTTGAATATTCTTTAACCTTTACCAACAAGGGTTGTGGTGGAGTGGTAAGTACTCTTTCATCCTTAACCAGAGGTCTCGGGTTCGAGACCGCCGTTAGGGAGTGCTTTACCCCTCAATGTGACTTCCCGACACGAATTCGGATTTAGCCGGGCTCCAATGCGGGGACTGGACACCGGCTGGGAAACCAAAAACAAAAAGAATTTTCTTTAACCTTTGGGTGAATTTCCTATTGATTCAATCCACAAGGCTGTTAATTTCAATTGGTATAATGTGAAATCCAACTTGGTTTAGCCTGCCCAAAGAACTTGTCTTGAAAATTCCTCCAAAGGGGTGCTTGAACTCTCTCTCAAAGGGTCCCAAAACGAGTCTTGAGAAAAGTGTTTTTTATTATATCCCGTGATCGTTTTATGTGATTTATGGGCTTCAGGTGTTGGAAGCCACCTTGGAAGCGAAGCATCAAACATAGCCTGCGACCCTGGAATTTTTTCCTTTTGGAGGCTAGCTGGGACTAGAAGCGTCCATTCTGTTAGAGCATACAGCCCTTCCTTTGTCTTCTGGCTAAACGTAGCCCTTTTGATCATACTGCACAGTCATACCACACCTCAGCTCTCAATTCACTTTTGGTTGTGTTAGGATTTGAAACCCACTGCAAAATAAATTGTGTTGTCTTCCATCTCAACAAGCTAGTTAGTCTGTACTTTGAAAGGTAAGAACTGACTAGTTCCGGCCAAAGCTGCTGGAAAACCCCTCTGAAAATGTGGTACCACTGAAAAAGACTGGCTAAGAAGTGCCAACCTCAAAGGTGCCTGAGAGCATACTACCCTACTCTGCTCACCCCTGTCCCAGTACAATAGGAGTACTACAATTATTTTGCTATCTTAAATAGGTTTAGTTAAAAGTAATGACTTATTCCAAAGTATCTTATTTCTCAGGTACCATTCTTTCTCTAATTTAACCATGTTGGTTATCTTTTGCAGCGTACGCACACCAATATCCATGAAGTACTTTCCACGCTTCTTTTTGCTCTACTTTCTGGTTTTCCACATCTACTTCTTTTCTTATAGTTATGGTATGTTTCAAATTACTTGAGGTTTCTTGAGGTTCAGATTTTGCTTACTCTTCCTTATCTGATAAACATGGTCTATCTTCTCAGGTTTTTCTTATCTAGCACTCTCAACAACAGCTGCATTTATGCAACATCTTATTTTATACTTCTGGAACCGTTTTGAGGTAGGATGCAACTTTTGATATTTTTTGTAGTTATAGATTCTCTTCATTTTAGGGGCTTTGTAAAATTAAACAAGTTTGGCCACTAGTAGATCTTATGATGATTACTTTATATCTGTTTGGTGGGCGTGAATATATCTTCCCCGACAGTACATTTCATCTGAAAGATGTGTTACCTGTGTTGGAATGCTTGACGATGTCTATTATACTCCTTTGATCCTGTACAGTCCTGTCCATGTACTTGCAGGTGTGCTAGAAACAGAGGAAAAAAGACAATGATTTCTTAATCATTTTGAGCACATCTTTTTTTTCTTCCCATGAAGAGCAAATGTCAAATCAAAATTTGTCTTTAGGAATGAATTCCACTGACAAAAATTCTAGAGGAATAACTAATTGAAGGAATATGATTACCCTTAGGGGTCGTTTGGTAGGGTGTATAAGAATAATGCAAAATATGGTGTGTTAGTAATGCTTGCATTAGCAAGCATTAGTTATTTATGCTGAGATTTTCTTATGCAGTGTTTGGTTGGTGTATTAAAAGTAACATGTATTGCATACTGATTTTAAAAGGGATTTATTTACAAAAATATTCTCCACAAATATGGTGGAAAGGATGTGGAAAAAGTTTTAAGGGATGATTGTGTCTTTAATAATGCTAATGCATGCATTAGAATTCATTGCAACATTACTACGATAGATTTTGAGGTATTAGTGATACATACCTCAATAGACAGCAGAGTGTATAACTAATGCAAGCATTAATTTTTTAATTTTTTAATACAGTTCCTCCCCACTTAAATACGCGGTGTTCTCAAAGTGCCTATGATCTTTAGATTGATAATGAAAACATCATGCTTCAATGTATTTGCTTTGAGTTTTCCATGCTTGATCTAATTTTTTTCTGACTAGATGGCTGTCCTAGAAAATCTAGTACTACTTGAATCGAATTCCTGGGTTTAATTCAAATTAGATGGGCCCACTTTGTAGGAATATACTGGGTATGTTGTTGTTTCAAATTAGATGGGAGTTGGTCTATGTCAATACACATTTTAAAAGGAAAATAATCTTCTTATTATTGCAACCTAATATATTTTAGGATTTGTTCCTGTATGTTTGTCGTTCAGGTTCCAGCTCTCCAGAGATTTATGCAAAGTAGACGCTCACACTTTCAGCAGCATCCTGACTTTCATATCACCTCCTCTACGATTCTCGCATCAACTTTGCACATCACAAGATTAAATGGAAGGAGCTCTGCTCCAACTAATGTTGATACGCCTCCTAGTCCTGGAGCTAGAATTGATCCATTAGTGCCAAGAAATGGTGCGACTGAATTTCCTGGAGTTCCAGATCGACAGGGGAATAGAAACCAAGATGAGTTTGGTAGTTCTCTTCAACTCGGAGGTCAACCTGATACCCGCCAGTCTGAAACTGGAGCTAACCCGGGGTCTATGAATTCATTCAGCTCCTTGCTGCTGTGGATATTAGGGGGTGCTTCTTCTGAGGGTCTAAACTCCTTTCTCTCTATATTTCGAGATGTACGAGACCATGGTCAAGTTTTTGCTGGACCACCTGGACAAGAAACTCATGCCACCCAAAATCCTGAATAGATGCAGATGGAAGCTGAAACGTTGGAGCCTTAAAGGTGTTGTACTGCACAAGAGAGGAGTAGTATTGGAAAACACTGCTTATCCATGAGAATGGTGAAATGAGGCTAAGGACTGAGGGGAGGAGGATGTCGACAGATAAGTAGAAGTGGTAGAGAATTTAGTAGTTGAAGAGTCGTCCAAGGAAAAACTTACTACTATTTCTTGCTTTCGTTGGCTTACTTAACCTTTGTACATACGACTTGAAGTAAAATGTGGGAGGATGTACAAATCTTCTGGATGGAAATTTGTAAAGCTATTTTAGGGTCATCCATCTTATTAATTCTAATGTTTTATATATATTTGGGAAAAGTCATCGTTTCCACGTCAAACTATACACGAAAAGTCTAGATCACACCTAAACTATAGCAGTGACCTATTACACACCTAAACTATAAAAAAGTGGAACTATTACCTCCCCGCGACACCCATTTTAAGGCGCGTTTCTTATACTCATTTTAGGCGCGTCTAGTTTTTTGAATAGTAAAAATAGATGGTTAAAAACATTAGAACTACTACACTTTTAATTTCTAATGGATCTATTGAACTCTAATTTCTATTTAAGTCAATTTGGGGCTCCAAACTAAAAACCCTAATTTTCAAATTTGTCTTTCAAAATTGAAATTGAAGACATTTGTTTGAAGAATTGATAACTAAATGTTAATAAAATTAATTTTTTTTATTTATTCATTTTAATATATGGGTCTCGCCTTCTTCAATGACTTCTTCTCCGCCAAAATCACCATTAGAACAACCACCATTGACACCATCATCATCAAATTCAAATCTTCACCACATTTTTTCAATTGCTTCAGTTTCTGTTGATCTGTGCAGCGCGTAAACGTTTGGATTTTCAGAACTTCTTTTTTCCTTTTTGGGTTGAAGAAATAGATTTTTGCTTTGATTTTCTTGGTGTATAGGTGGATATGTGTAGTAGTTAATTTTTCCACTGGTAGGTACTTTCTTAGTTGTTAAATGTATGTGTTAATATATGTTTTTCCCACAATGTACTCATTGTTATCGTACTTGTTTGATCAGATTTATTTGCCAGCACCCTTGGCCTTGAAATTGGAATTAACTATGGCCAAATTGCCAATAATCTGCCAACACCCTCGCGAGTCTCGTATCTCCTCAAATCTTTCAATGTCACGAGAGTGAAGCTCTATGAAGCTGATAGAAAGTTCACGGTATTAATAAAATTTCTTCGACCTCCGAATCACATAGAAAAACAGGTTCCTCAAATCTTTCTCTTTGAAATTTCATCGCAAGATCTAAAAAATTACCTATTTTTTTTCTATTTTTCTTTCCTTTTAAAAATAAAATTAAACTGATTTTACCTTTTCCTTCTCCCAACCCTTAAAATTCTCAGTTTCCATCTAAAATAATTATTTCTTTTTCTTTTTCAACGTTTCTTCTACTACCATAACTCTATTATACTGATTCGTTATAGAATTTTCAATTACACCATAAGTGGTGAATTCTACATGCTAATGAAAATGTATCCAGAAGAGTTCTTTTTTTACTATCTAAGCTTCACGTCTCTTAAATCAAAAGTTATATTAACTACTTTATCAATCGCCAAAAGATATAGAATTTGATAGTAAAATCTTTTCCTGAAAGTGTTTGTTCTGCATCTTTCCTATGACGTTCAAACAATTGGTATCTGAACCAATTACAGCTTAATGAAGCTTAGCTTCTAATAAGCTCTCACTATCAACGATTAGATCTTTTATACTAGTAAACAAGAAAAGAATCTAGAATTTGTTAAAATATATGATCGCATACCGCTAAGAAGAAGAAACTTGTCGTAACCTTTGAAACTTATTTTAATTTTTTTTTTAATAAGGTCCCAACCTTTGATGCTTACTTGAATCGATGGAGCATACAAAAATATTAATAATCGTATTAAATTTGGAAAAGAAAATAATTTGGCTATGGAAATAATTTTGGTTGGAATCAAGTAGGATTCTACTTGCCATGAATATCCCCTTTTTAGGTATATTATTGATATTTTTTTTTATAATTTTTAAAAGTAGATTATGGTGGTTAAATATCACTAAAATTACATGGTGCATAAAATTTAAACTATTTTTGGGCCCGCTAGTTAGTGTCCACTTCATAATTGCAAGTTTACCTGTTTCGGAAAAAATTCAGACATTTGCGTCTAAAGCTTGACAACTCGGGGATATTTGCATATGAAAGTAGTGGGGTGCAAAAATTGAATCGATCAATAAATCGAATCGATAAAAATGCTATTGATTTATTGTTATTGGGTTATTGAGATAATGATTTATGAGTAAATTTCATAAATGACTTTCATCATGAGTGGTTCTGTTTTTTTTGTCCCCCATAAGAATACAAAATTAGGCTTCCTTCTTTTTGTATATAGGACAATTACCTATTTACCCTTCTATGTCTCAAATATTTTAAAAAAACTTTATACTTATTTATCTTTCAATTTCTATTTTTTTCTTTTTTCTTTTTTTCTTTTTACTTTTTTTCTTTTCTTTGTTCTTTTTATTTTAAATTTTTTTTCTCAACTCTTACTTTTTTCCCCATTTTTTCCTCTCAACTTTTTTTTCTCTTTTTTATTTTACTTTAATTTTTTTCGTTTTTCTTTTTTATTTTTTCTCAAACCTTACTTTTTTTTTTATTTTCTCCTCTCAACTTCTATCTTTTTTAAAATTTTTTTCCTCTTTTTTATTTCTCTTTGATTTTTATTTTTTTATTTTTTTAATTTTTAATTTTTTTATTTTTTTTATTTTTTTAGCCTTTATTTTTATTTTTTTTCACTTTTTCTTTCTTTTCTTTGATTCCTTTCAAACAACAAGTTACGCCAAATGTTGACACTATCATATTGTATCGTGATTTATAATATGTTCTATAAATCTTACTTTAGTGGCAAGACCTAAGACTTTCAAACAAAAAGTTATGTTTTATGGGCAAGAGTTGACATTATCACACTGTATTTTGATTTATGAGATATTTTATAACTCTTACCTTAGGAAAAAACTTAGCTCAAGGACTTTCAAACAACATGTTATGTCCCGCGGATGAGTTGACACTACCACGTTATGTCTTGATTTATGAGATGTTCTACAACTCTTGTCTTAGAGGCACGACATCACAAAGATTTCCAAACAATAAGTTACATACATTGGACAAGAGTCAACACTACCGCATTTCGTTTTATACTTATGAAATGCTCTATAACTCTCGCCTTAGAGGCAAAACTTAATCGAAGGACCATCAAACAATAAGTTATGCCTATTAGTGGTAGAGTTGACTCTACAACATTGTGTATTTTTTATGAGATGCTCTTTAACTCTTCCCTTAGATGCAAGACTTAGATCAAGGGCTTTCAAGCAACAAGTTGAGCCCTATGGCCAAGAGTTGGCCTTACCACATTATATTTTGATTCATTGGATGTTCTATAACTCTTGCCTTAGAAACAAGACTTAACCTAAGGACTTTCAAACAACAAGTTATGCACAATGGGTAAGAGTTGACACTACCATATTATGTTTTGATTTATGAGATGCTCTATAACTCTTGCCTTAGAGGAAAGGCTTAGCCCAATGACTTTTAAATAATAAGTTAACCCCCATGACAAGAGTTGATACTACCACATTGTGTCATGATATATGAGATGTTTTATAAATCAAGAACTTTCAAATAACAAGTTATGCTCCATGGGTAGGAGTTGACACTACCACATTAAGTCTTAATTTATGAGATGTTCTATAACTCTTGCCTTAGAAGCACGACTTAGTCTAAGAACTTTCAAGAAATAAGTTTTGTCCCATGGACAAGAGTTGCCACTACCATATTGTGTCTTGATTTATGAGATGTTTTATAACTCTTGCCTTAGAGGCAGAGACTTAGCCCATAAATTATTCACCATAAATAAGAGTTGACACTAACATATTGTGTCTTGATTTATATGATGCTCTATAAGTCTTGCCTCTAAGATAAGACTTAATCCAAGAACCTCCCCCAAAAAATAAGTTATGCCCAATGGGCAAGTGTTGACACCATTGATGTCGCCTAATACTAACCTCCAAAAAAAGTATGCTCTGATAGATGCTAAATATAGTAACCCAACTAGGTTGGGGTCGAACTCAAAGGAAAAAAATTGAATAGTTACTTAACTTGATGGAATCCACGAGCAGTGCGAAAAAGTAAATGGGGGAATTTGGAAGTAATTAGTAAGTAGTAACCGGACTTGAATGCTTTGGGTTATGAACAATAGAAGACAAACACTAGGACTGTGTTTCCCCTGGCTTCTTAACTTTATAAGTTTTTTGTGTTTAACCTATCTATTCTGCTGCTGTGCATGTAAAGTCGACAAGCTATGTATTATCAGCAGTCTTGTGAACGTGTTGATAAATCTCACTATTTACTTTGTGAGTCTTAGGGCGTCTATTACTCATTGTCTATGACTTTAGTTTAACTCTCACATTTTGAGTCTCGAGTTGATTAGATAAGATGTCGAAATAATAAGATGGAAGTGAACCTCAAATTAATATTTTAATCCTCTTTTCCCAATCATAAACTCCCTTGTAAGTAAGTTTACGTATATAGGATATCCCCAAGCTTCTTGTAATACCCCATAAAATCCTCTTCCAGTCTGAGCCTTAGAGCGTATTTAGTAAAGCGGGAATCCGAGTCTAAAAGTTTCAAAAATATCTTCCCAAGTGTGAAATACTTTGGATCATGTGGAGTTTTTCTAATTTCAACTCTTTGTCATGTAGAGCATTGAATATGTTTTCCATCGATACCAAATTCACCCAAATCCGACACTCGGGTGAAGAGTTAGAGCCATTTTAGTGTAACAGTGTGCCACCTGGCACTTTAGCGCGTCGCGGAGCTAGTCAAAACGGCAATCCTCAAAATACAGTGAGCCTCCATGATTATGGCGCATTGTCCCAAGGCTTAATTTCAAAATTTGTCAATTTCCAGAGAGCCTCCGCGATTTCACCGCATCGCGGTATAGTTCCAGTTCACAATCAAGATGGCAATGGGATTTCTACTGCATCACGCCGTCATGCAGTTTCCCAATTATCCAATTTCCAATGAACTGGCATAATTATGGCGCATCGCGCCAGCATGTAAAATCGAGGATTTTTCATTTTAATTTCAAGGGCTTTTTGATCTTTTCCCCTTTTCCCCAGCCTTTATAAATACCCGGTTGAGGGCCTTCAGCCTCATTTTCTCTTCTTCCACCCAAAAACTAGGGTTTTCAAAATCAAATCCTCTTTTCTCCTCTAATCAAAAATCAAGAGAGATTAAGGGAGAATCAAGAGGAATCAAGAATCTCTCCAAGAACTTTCAAAAAGAGTTTCCCCAGGTATGTAGATGTCAATTCTTGGGTCCCTTTCATTCAAGAAGCTCAACAAGTACCCTTTTCTAAAACTCAAAGATTTTATGTTTATGAGTTGTTAATGATTCATGTGATTTGAATTTGATGTTCCAGCTGTTGTTGAGTTTTGATTCATGTTTGTTTACAAGATTTATGAGCTTTGACCCTAGTATGTGGAATTTATATGATGTTTGTGATGAACCCTCTTGAAGTGGTTTCCTATGTGATATGTCCATATCATTTGGGTGTAGAAATGGTTGAATTAGCAAAGCATATCCCCCATAAGTTTGATAAAAAGCTTAGGTGAAGCATAAGGGTCACTATAGTATGTTGATTCAGAAACCCCAAAGTATGAGCAAGTCTATGCATGCCTAGTGTTTGATAAAATGCCCAAGTGAATGAATTATTCCATGATAGTAGAAAATCCCCAAATAAGTGTGAACCTGTGTATGCCTAGTGTTTGTTAAAATGCCTTAGTGAACAAGTTGAGACATGATAGTAATAAATTCCCCAATTTCGTGCTCTTTGATACACGCTAAGCCTTTAATACGTGCCAAGTGCTTGACGAGTGAGTTGTGACATGATAATATGAAGTTTTTCCCAAATCATGTGCTATCCAATACATGCCAATACTAATATACGTGCGAAGTATTTAATGCAAGACCTTGTTGGATGGAGTATGATCTAGTAGCATGTTTCCCCTATTATATGTTTATGATTCTAAAATGCTTAAAGTGATGTCTTGGTGATTGTGATGATGAATAGATGTTTGTGATCCCTAAATGCTTGAAGTGATGTCTTGGTGATTGTGATGATGAATTGATGTTTATGATCCCTAAATGCTTGAAGTGATGTTTTAGTGATTGTGAGGATGAACATATGATATGATTCCTAATTACTTGAGGATATGCTTTAATGGTTGCGATGATGAATGAATGATTGCGGTGATGACTAGCTAAGAATGGTTATGCTTTACTTTTATATTATCGAGTCCTGGGGGTATTTATACCCAATAATATAGCTGTTTTCTAGAGCCCGTGTCAGTTTCACGATAATTCCAGTCGAGCCATGATTCTCAGAACTCAGTGAGCTATAGAACTCTATACGCTTAGACAATTATAGAACGTAAGAAAGCTTAGAAATCTCAGTAATATCAGTAATATCTGTAATCTCTAAATCGTTAGTAATCTACCCTCAGCTGTGTACTCAGCTTAGATCTAATAGTATGCAAGTGTTCAATTCTAATCTTGGTAGTGACCGAATAATCTATTCAAGCTCTGTATCGTCAGTCAGATACCATGATTCAATACCATTTCCGTTAGATATGGAACTAAGTGATCTCAGCATAGCTCAGTCAAATCTTTTGATAAACATGATCAGTATCAGATTCAGTTAAGTTGTGTTCAGTTAAGAATTCAGTCAGAGTCTTTCAGTTGGGAGTAGAAACTAGCATCGAGTGAGGGAAGGGATGACGGCTCCTTCCGTTAGCGAGAGAGAGGTCGGAGTTATTAGTAGCAATCCTTGACCTCCAGAACTGCGTATCCAATATAGGATACAGGAGTCACCATCAGAAAAAGGCTGTCACCTCCAGAGAAAGAGTATTTGACTATTATATTGCCTTAGGTCGACTTCCTGGTAAGGGTCATCCGCTAGAGAAGATTGACCAGAGGGAGGCATTTACTCGTGGCACTATATTGACACCCTTCCAGCTAGGGTTACAGGTTGGACCCCACCTATGGTAGGTTAGGATATGTCGGTTAAGTAACTACTTCTCACAGTTTCAGTTTCAGTTTTATATTCAATCTTAGTCTCAGTATCAATCTTTAGAAATCAGAACCATCAGATATGGTCATCTATCTCTATGAGGAACTCAGATAGTTCTATTGATTCATGGACCATCCATCATTTAAGATTGGCCTCATATACAGTTGTTTGATATCATATTCAGAGATATGTCGCCAGACAGGATTGATCACAGTCTCAGATTCTATTGAGTATTCTTGTTGTCAGATTTAGATATGATCATTTCCTTACCATTGATAATAACTTCCTTAATTATCCGTTATAGAGGTTGATCTTTATTTTTGTAAGTCGAGAGCAGTAAGCTTAGAATTCAGTCATCGATGTAAGTACATCCAGTTTCTCTGTCATCAATATCAGATGAGTTAGTGTCTCAGTATCTAAGTGTCAGTAATGAGTTCAGTCTACAGTAAGGCAGTATCCAAGTTTCAGTCTCTAGAGTTGTGATGATTGTGACTATGGTCTATGCATTCATGTATGTGTATGTGTTCTCGTGTGATATTTTCATGATTATTCAGTTTAGATATTATGCATGCATGAGCCCTTGCATTTAGCCTTACCCCGTCTACATACTCAGTACATCTCTGTATTGACGCATTTATGCTATAGTGTTTTATTTGGCACCATAGGTTCAGAGGCATGAGACCCAGAGTTTCCTCAGCAGTTCAGTCCCAGTCAGCAGCAGTAGTCATAACAGTGAGTCCTTTTCTTTCGAGGAAGAATCTCAGTTTACTATTATTGCATCAGACTTTGTTTATATTTTCAGTAGACAGAGTTAGTTGGGAACCTGTCCCATCAACTCCGCAGTTCAAACAGTTTAGAGGCTTTTCAGACGGATGTATTAGTATTCAGTTTTTAGTTTTGAGTATTTTCTGCATTTATTTCGGATATTATACAATGCATAGGTACGGATATCAGTAAAGTTTTAGCTTGTGGTCCTTCGGGGTCATAAGCACTGTGTCACATCTAGGGATGGGATCTTGGGGCGTTACACTTCTGTAGTAGCTCTGAGGTAAATTATGATGAAGAAGATTAAGATGTATGCATCTACTTTAGAATAGATAGATCTCCCACTTTTCTTATGTGGTTAGTCTACTAGGGTTCCACAACCCTAGTTAGGGAAGTCAACCGCTCATGTTCACACAAGAATCCATGATTATCAATGGAGAAAACATGAAATTAATTGCACAATAATAATATGAATGAAATCTAAAGTCTTCAATTGAATAAAAACCCAAAATCTCAAGAATAATTGTAAGGTATTTATAGTATCTCAAAAATACTTAGAAATTCTAATAAAAATGAAAAAGGAAAAGTTATGTCAGTACAAGGTACGACTCGCTCATCCACTCATATCGTCTTCTTACGAGTCGTACTGTGCCTCTCATATTCACTCCAGTGTCTGATCTTCCTGGCTTCAACTTTCTGTTCTACTTATGACTCCTGCTCATGAGTCCTACCTTCACTATACAACTGGTCACCTTAAATCATTTCTACATGGGAATTCTGTCTTTCTAATCTTGGACACTGGTCTTCTTATTGTTTGATCATACGAGTCGTACTCAAACTTCCAACTTGTATTTTCTTGAGACTTCAACTCTGATTTGCTTCCTTAGATTCTGCTCTGTGTACGATTTCTTTATACGACTCGTATTCTTTCTTATGACTCGAATTCTCCAATCGTATCTTCCCTACACTTGGTTTTTATTCTTGGCCTTGGTTTCTATTGTGCTTACGAGTCGGCCTCCGAGTCGTATCAGGTGTTGACGACTCATGAGGAGACTCGTACCTTCTGTAACTTTGATCTTTTCAGATCTTTTTCTTCCAGTTTCTTTCCAACACTATGCTAGAACTGTTTTACCTGCAATAACCATAAAAACATATCACATATACTAAAATAACCAAAGCTCAAGCTTAATTCCATGGTTTTAAGCATCGAAAATATCGTATTTCCATGACACATCAACACCCTCAACTTAGAAGTTTGCGTGTCCTCATGCAAAATAAAAACTAAAAATTACCATAAAATAATGATGCTTTAACAAGAAGATCCTAAGATACCTATGACAGTGAACTTTCAATTCAATTTTCAACACTTTTATTCCCCCTCCTAATTTCATTTTTCAAGAAACAACTGTGTCTATGATTTGGTACATGGAATGAAAAAAAGAAATCCGATAACGGCATTACATTAGTAACAGACAACTTGGCATATACAAATCACATTCGTTGAATAGTCTAGCAACCTAACAACATACCCCATGTTCGCTCACAATCAAAGAAATCCCATTTACTCTTAGCTATGATTAAGCAATTTATTCAGGGATATAACAAACAACGCTCTCGCTCACAAGGAAGTTTTACCAGTGTATACAGAATACCATAGGCTTTCCTATATGTTCTCTTCCTAAGTTTTTTGACAGTCAAGGTAGGATCACGAAAGGAATTTATTTAGCTTGTAACGTAGGTTGAGGGCTGGTATGGTATCTCCTTGGGATTTATTTAGTGACTAAGCTTCCTTGACCTAGCATTTTTTGGGGTTCACTTATTTTTCACTCTTTTTATTTTATTTCTTCCCTTATGTATCCCTTTTATTTTAAAGAACATACATCTTGGACCAGGTGCGGTTTTCTTTTTCTCACTTTCTTTTTTCCTTTCCCTTTTTCTTTTTTCTTTCTTTTATTTTCACCGCATCTGTCCTTTTTCATTTATTTTTTCCCACATATCTTTCTTCGCACTCATTTTTCCTATGCACCCCTATAATATCCACCCCCAACTTAGGTGATTTGCCTGAGTTGAGGTATACAGTGTCCAAGAAGGACCAGAGCCAAGATAGGTTCATTATAAAAATGGGTAGGTGAAATCGGTGTAAACAACAAAATTGGTCAATTAAGTCTCAAATATTTGGATCAAAGAGATTCATTCATTTGGTTTGGGCATTTAGGCTTAGGTGGACTTACAACAAAAATGACCTATGATCATCTTCTACTTTACTATCCTAGACCTAGGTAAAAGCAACCGGGTAAGTTCTAGATTTCCATACACCAGGAACTCTGACAGCACCCAAGCACACACGCAAGGGTAGGTGATCTATCAATTAATATAGTAGCCTTGAAGAAAGTTGAATATCGATACCACAGAGACTTGTTCTAACAACTACTATATTCTAGTTCACCATTTAGATTAATCTAGTGTAAGCATAACTGAAAGAGAGTATGAAAGTTGTAAACTAAAATTAAAGGAAACAGTGCATATAATAAAAGACTAAAGACAATCAACAGAGTAAAGCCCAGGGTTAAAGAACTTCAAATAATTATACTGCGATATTGAACTTCAGTCGTAAGATCGCTTATCTTGGTTGTTGATTCATAGGGTTTATCGCATAATTATAGTCTCCCGACCTCTAATCATCTACCTAACTTGGACATTACAACTACATCGTTGAGAGGGGATGTAATAATCTAATTAGATGTTTAAAGCTATCATACTACATGTGAACTAAGAAAGGCTTCTAGGTACATCCCTATCCTAAATGCTAATTCAAATTCCTTATTAATAAAGGAATAAGAACCTTACTTTGTTTATCCCCACGTTCTATCTTCCTATTCCCCCTCCCGAGATCCCAAGGTCGACAATGAATATATTTTAAGGGCCATGCATCCTTACAATAGTTTAAACAAGGATAAATAAATAATCAAATATGATAGACAAATCAAAAATCACTTCATAACGATGTAGTCATGTTCTTAGCTTTAACCCCGAAAAGGGGGCGTTTATCCACTAATCGATATAATCATGATCCAAATAATTGAATACATAATCAAATATATTAAAAATCTAAAGTTAAATAGAAATAAACCCTAAAATAAGTGTTTATCATCCCCTCACAATGCTCCAGACGTCCAAAGATTTTTTACAAAGTGTGTAGGATCATGTATTTATAGTAAAAACTAAGCCTAGGTCGTGTAGGAAGAGGGGACATCACGAGTTAATGTGCACCACACTAATGGAGGCATTGAAAGATGTAGGTCACTGCTCCAAAGGAGGCTGTGTGGGATCCATAGCCTGCTATGAATGAGGCATCGCGGGCTAATCTTCTCCACTCACTGGAATTTGCCAATCGTTCTAATATTCATCAAAGTGTTCCACTGCTTCTCCTCTTGCCTTGTGGTGTTGTTTTGCCTTGGTTTTCAGCTTGTATATCATCAAAATATCATCCACGTCAAATCATCAAGAACCCTACATGATCAAACACCACAAATTATAGTTCAACATAACATAACCTCAATAATAGCTAAGCACTAGTCTCGACCACTTTACACTTTACTAATTGTTGACTCTTGGCTCATTTTAATTGAATTTTGCACACTATAAACAAGTTGTTACACATTATATTACATATTAAAAACATTAGGAACTCATTTGACACCTTAGAATCCACCACAGTACACTAGAACAACACCTAGCTCAAGCTAATAAAACTAATTTTCTCGCCTAAACTCTAATTGAATGATTTAAGTCCAAACTTGTTTGAAAACACTTTTACACATTGCAATCAAATACTTGAACACTTACATGATTATTTATATCATAATTCACTCATTAAGAACATGAATTATCCTCAAAACAAGGCTAAATAAGCTAGGATAACAATGCTAGAATGCATAAATGCACCTAACATCAAACTCAGTAATACCTTACACACACTCGCACCGGGTTATACTTCTAGGCACTACCTATACATCTATTATAAAATTTTTTCCTAGTTGTTCTAATCCTAATCCTAATGCCATTATCAGATTCACAGTCATCTCACACACATCCACGATCACACAGTTGACACAAACTTTATGAGGGGTATCAATTTTTCAACATAATTCTTTTTTTTCAAATCAGACCATTTCAAGCATAATTATTCAAAACACTTAATTGCCACAGATACTAATTCTCCTCCTATTCCAGCTATTCTCCTATTTCAGCTATTTCAAACACACACAAGAACAACAAAAAATAAATCAACATAAAAACATAAACAATATATGCCAGTTCTTTAAATTTTTAGAACGCAGTAACAAGCTTCGAAACATGGCAAATATAGCCTGTGGTAACTTGGTACATCCCAACCCCTAACTTAAAGCTTATGCACTATCCCCAATGCATGTAAAAATGAAGTGCAAGGGAATGGGAACATACCTGGGAGTTCAAGGCGCCGACTCATATAATATCAGCACGTAGGCCCTCAGGTCGAGTCCCACTATCATCATCACGAATTCCATTAACTACTGGGACTGAGTCATCAAGCGTGGCACTGGTGATGACCGGTGAACTCAATGGAATATCGCTCGCTTGGTCTGTATCACCGCCCCCTCAATGTCAATAATTGTTGGTCTTGAACCACTGGCTTCAGCAGCCATCTTACGGACCCTCACCAGTCGGTCCTGCTCATCCTATAGGCTATTTACCTTAGCCTTCTTTGTAGCATCTTTCTCCTCATGCTTTCTCTTCTTTCTTCTTGTTTCTCCTTAAATATCGGTTCTAGAATAGCCCAAATATCCTTATATGAACCTCGAGCACAACCACCTCAAACACGGGCTCCATGATAGTCAATCTGTCATACAAATATAAGACTATCCTCTTAGACACCTCAGCCTTCACCTTTATAATGTCCAAGGTTTGGATACTTCTTAACTGTCGGGTCATCCTTAACTTAAATTCATCTAATTGCTGTTGCACCCGTCTGTCTTGGTGTGCTAAATGAGTATCAACTCAAGGATTTACATCCCCTTTCATGTTTCGTACCTTGGCCTACAGTGTGCCTAATCTCATCATCACCTCGATCTACAAGGCCTGTGAAATCATAATAATCCCAGATAGTATACCTCTCGGGTGAGGTGGTACAAACTGCACCAAAGATGGGGTACTAGATATACCCACTATATTCATAGTCTGTGTGGTCTCAATCTGACCACCACACCTCAGAAGCCTTAACAGTCTCTGCAGCCTCAATTTGGCTCCTAAGTATCTTGGCCAATATATTTACTCCTCGCCTCGCCTGCTTGGCCAAGGGGTTAGCTGCATCTCTGATAAGGCCTAAGTTCGTGGTGTTAGTGGCCTCTATCATCTCATCGATACCCAAGAGTTCCTATGCCTCTATAGCTAAATATAGCTACATAATCATGCACGGGTATGCCAACAACGCCTTCTTACCCCTTCAGCTTGGTCTCTCATCTCCTGAGCTAAAAACTCTCCTATATTAAACTTATAGTCGGGTATGAACCTGACTATCAAAGCTTCCTAGACTGGGCTTAAAATGTTATCCCCTGTGGTGGGACAAAGCCTGTGTCGGGCCAACGTCCACCATGACTTGGCCTTAAAATTAAGAGTATTCTTCTCTATCTTCTGTAAGATGACACCTGGGATACCAACTACCCATACTGCATTCTCACCATTTAATGCTATCCAACTAACAATCCACCAAAAATAACCCAGCTTCTCATCCGACCTTATTTGCTTTTGAGTAATTTTTCTCATCTCCTCCAGATGATAATCCATTTCACCAGTGTTTGCCGGAGGCTGATAATCTGGACCGTACAGAAATCTAGAAATAGTGCATGAAGATACATTGACCCATACACCTCAAATGAATAATAAAGTAATGGGGTCTCCACCTCTCCACAGTTGACCCTGTGGATACTATCTCTGCAGCTCTCCCTTGTATTCTGCGTAAAACTCCTAAACTAGCATGGTACTATACCTGCCAGGCGCTCTGGTCATCCACTCAAACCCATACTGCCCAAATTGATCCTCAAACCTGGGAAACTGTGCCATACTAGTAGTAATTAAGCATCTCTTCAGATACAAGTTCCTTTTGATTTTTCTATTCTTGAGTCTTCTCAGACCATCATTATATGTAGCCTGCATACCAAGGTACCGCCACTATTCAACGGTGGGAACTGAAGCACGTGTAAGATCCAGTGGAGGGTGCTGCACATCAATCAATGGTACACCAACTTCTTCCGTAGCATTTTCTAAACTTTTCCTTAGAAATAGATTCAACTTCTTATTCTACCTCCAAAGGTAGAGGTGAGTGAGGAGGAGAGGTTCTGGGGTTCTTTCTTCTTGGTCCCCGTGGAGGTGTGTCCTCTGGGGTTGCTACTTTCTTATCCCGAGCAATTCTTTTGCCCCCATTGGCCAACTTGTCCCTTCACTGGGAACTTAGCTACATCACCGCTACTACCGGATAACTCAGTAGATAGAGAACTAGTCGACATTGCCTTTTTATTTCCTTTCTTGGCCACTTGTTTGGAAGAAAAAACACCTTTTATAGGCATGGTACCTAAAAGTATAAATTAATTAGTAAGTAAATAAATAAAAGAAAGCAAAAAATAGAAAATAAATAGCAGTGTACAAGTTCAGTTGAGGGTATGAGTAGGGAGTATTAGATATATTGATTGGGTATAACTCATGTAACTAAGTTATATGATACTCAGTGTGTACATAAGTGTTAACTGGCCTTCTTATGAGTCTTCTTAATGAGTCATAAGACAAGGTACAACTCATTCCAAACATTCATAAGCAGTCCAGAAATAAAAGCCTAAAATATGACCTCTTCCCAGGTCCTTACAACTCACTTGTACGAGTCGTATGGGTTGTGTACGACTCATTTAGGAAAGTCGTACCCCTACCAGAATTTAAACTTAGTTAGACTTCTATGTTATCAGTGGGTATGAGTCTCACTACGACCTCATTACTTGTGGGTACAAGTCGTAAGGAGTCTCGTATCCACTACAACATAGAAGTTCAATGTTAGAGTTGACTCCAATTTAAATTTCCAAAATTACCCTTCATATTGTGAAGCATTACCATTCCAAATCAGGCCAAAACTACACAATTACAACACAACATTTTAAGTTCTTCCCTAATACCCATTTTCAACCAAAATCCTAAGAGCTAGGGTTCATATTACAACACTCAAGTAAATTTAACTTAAGGCCAGTTGAAAATAACTCACATTTGCAATTTCAACTTGAAATATAAAAAGTTTGAGTTTGAAAACTTACTTGTTTGAATGAGTTCTTAGTTTTGACTGATTTCAACTTTTCTTCCCCAAATTTGTGCCCAAATCATGCAATGTGAGAGAATTTGAGCAAGTTGGTATGTGATTCATATTGGTTTCGTTCCTTAGAAGCTTGAAATTCGACCAAAAATAGAGGTATTTTAGTTTTGGAAATAATTTGGGTTTTGGGTACCTATATTGGGTGCCCTTTTTCTTTTAAATCAATGTATGGGTGGGGTTGATCTGTGATGTTGACCTGGTAAGCTTGGGTACGAGTCATGTGTGCGACTCATACCTAGGATTATGGGTTTTTTCTTTAACTCATGACCTTACGTGGGTTATGGAGTGGATACGACTCAATTTGACGAGTTGTACCTTAAGGGTACGACTCGGTCTGAGAGTTGTAAATACTCCAGAAACTTTTAACTGAATCTCCATAGTCTCCAAGGTCCTTATGACTCTTAATCATGAGTCATACCATTAAGATAAAACTCGTGAAGATTTTGTATGACCAATTTTCTTAAACTTCTCTAGATATTTTTTGTAATCTTTAGTCCTACACACTGAACAAACCTATCACCCTATAAATAAATACGTACAAAACATGGGTTGCCTCCCAATCAGTTCTTGATTTAACATCGCATCACGACATGACTAAGTAGGGTACTCAGATTTCACCAACTAGACTCATGGGTTGCCTCCCGTCCAGTGCTTGATTTAACATCGCGGCATGACGTAATTACCTTGGTTACTCAGACTTCATCAAGGTCTATCTCAAAAATCACATTTACTTCCTTAGTGTTACCCATATAGTGCTTTACTCTTTGCCCATTCACCTTGAATGGGGATTTACTGTCCTACTTCAATTCCAAAGAACCGTATGGGAACACTCTTAGCAGTAAATGAACCATACCGCCTAGCCTTCAACTTACCTGGAATAAAGCGAAGCCTTGAGTTATAGAGCAATACCTGGTCACATTTTTTTCAGATTTTTTTCCTAATTTTATGATCATGATGCAAATTTATCTTCTCTTTGTAAAGTGTAGAAATTTCATACGCCCAGAGTCAAAATTTATCCAACTCATTCATACTATTCATCCTTGACTTGGCTGTATCTTGCCACTCAAAATTCAGCTTCTTCAAAGCCTATAGTGCTTTTTGTTCATGTTCAATAGGAAAGTAACAAGCCTTTCCATACATCAACTGATCAGGAGATGCACCAATGGGGGTATTTAAAGATGTTCGATAAGCCCATAATGCATCATCTAACTTTTGTGACCAATCAGTCCTATTGGTATTTACTGTCTTCGCTAAGATTGACTTGATTTCTCTGTTGGACACCTCAACCTATCCACGAGTCTGTGGATGATACGGTGTTTCTACCTTGTGTTTCACTCCATACTTCTCATGCAGACTTTTGATTAGATGATTACAAAAATGTGACCCACCGTCACTAACGTAGTACGTGGCATGCCAAATTGAGAAAAAATTCTCTTTTTTAGGAATAAAGTGACACTACACGCTTTATTGTTGGGGAGCGCAATTTCTTCCACCCATTTAGAAACATAATATAAATCTATAAGAATATATTTCATTCCAAACAAACTCACAAAAGGATCCATGAAGTCTATACCCCATACATCAAATAATTCCAATTCTATGATAGGAGTCATATGAATTTCATGGCGTCTAGAGATGTTACCTTTTCGTTGTCATTGATCATAAACTGAAGCAAAATCATGTGCATCTTTGTAGATTATTGACCAATAATACCCACATTGTAAGATTTTGTGGGCTGTACGAGTTCCTTCGTGATGACCCCCAGCTGGCGAAGAAAGACAAGCCTCAAGTATGGTCATCATCTCCACCTCAGATATGCATCTATGAATAATCCCATCCACACAAATTCTAAATAAATAAGGCTTATCCTAGAAAAATTTCTTTAACTAATGCATAAACTTCTTTCTTTACTGAAAATAAAGATGATCACTTGCTAGATAATTTGCATAGTTCTCAAACCATGGAATCGAATCTTGGGAAGCTGCTAATATTTGCTCATTTAAAAAAATGCCATTAATCTCGATCCCATCTTCAACATTCTGTATAGCTTCCTTCTCAAACCTAGAAAAATAATCTGCAACTTGATTCTTATTGCCTTTTTTTCCCTTGATTGCAGCAATAACACCCACCTAATCAGTCTAGGCTTTGTATCCTTTTTTGCCATTAAGTACCACTATGCTGCATGATCAGTGTGCATAATCACCTTTATCCCAATCAAATAAGACCTAAACTTCTCAAAGAAAAAAACCACTACTAACAACTTTAGTTCTATCACGGTGTAGTTCATTTTAGTAGAATTTAGTGCCCTGCTAACATAGTAGATAGGATAAAGGATATTTTGTTTTCGTTGACCTAGTACAACCCCTAAGGCTAATCCACTCGCATCACACATAACCTCAAATAGAAAGGACTAATCCGGGGACACGATTATAAGAGTAGTCATCAACTTCTTTTTCAGACACTCAAAAAACTTCAAGCATGCTTCAATAAACTCAAATTTCACCTCTTTCTCAAGAAGCCTACAAAGAGGGTTGGTAATCTTGGAGAAATCTTTGATGAATCACCTATAAAACCCCGTATGTCCCAAAAAGATACAAACACCCTTCACAAAAATTAGTGGAGGTAATTTCTCAATCACTTTAATATTTGCTCTATCTACCTCAATACCCCTTTTTAAAACTTTGTGTCCAAGCACTATGCCTTCTTTGACCATTAAATGGCATTTTTCCCAATTAAGGACCAAGTTGCATTCTTTATACCTTTTAAGAGAATTAGCAGGTGAACCAAGCAGTTATCAAAAGAATCACCAAAGACTGAAAAATATCTATAAGCACTTTGATGGTGTCTTCTAGCATGTCAGAGAAGATTGACATCATACATCTCTGAAATATGGCTGGAGCATTACATAGCCCGAATGGCATCCGTCTGAATGCAAAGGTCCCATAAGTACAAGTGAAGGTTGTCTTCAGGTGCAATAGTGATTTGGTTGTAACCTAAATACCCATCTAGAAAATAGTACCATTCTCTACCCGCAAGTCTATCTAGCATCTGATCCATAAAGGGCATAGGAAAATGGTCCTTCTTAGTCCATGATTCAATTTTCTGTAATCTATGCATATGATCCATCCTATGACTGGCCTTATTGGCACTAGTTCATTCTTCTCATTAGGCACAATATAAATACCACCTTTCTTTGGAACACATTATACCGCACTAACCCACTTACTATCAGCAATGGGATACACTACACCAATATCTAACCACTTGATTATCTCTTTCTTCACTATCTCCTGCATAGGAAGATTAAGTTGATACTGATGCTTTATATTTGGAATATAATTCGGATCAAGTTAAATTTTATGAGTACAAAGACCATGCGGTATACCCATAATATCTGCAATGGACCAACCTATGGCCCTCTTGAATCTCCATAGCACTAATGACAAAGCTTTTATTCCTGTCTCACCCAATTCAGCTGCAATGATTACCAGTAAAGTGTTGTTGGCCTCTAAAAATGCATATCACAAATGAGATGGAAGGGCCTTCAACTCTAAGATAGGTGGCTCTTCAATAGATGGACGAGCAGGCAGAGTGGTTCAATTCTTTAGATCTAAATAAAGCTTTATTAGTGTACCATAGAGTGTAGATACCCTCTCATCACAGTACTCAATACCATCACTATCAAAGTTCATGTTCACGGCTGCTAAAGCTTCAACACCCAACCTCTCTTCAATTGGAATAATATCAGAAGTATCTTCCCAAGTAGTTACTGCATTAATATCATAGAAATAGTCTGTCTCTTCATCAAAAATATCAATCAAAGATATAACTCTTAACTTATCAGACTGCTTCATGGATTTGCAGATATTAAATATCTCCTGTTCATCATTGAGTCTCAGCATCAAAAGTCCTAGCTCCAAATCAATCAACATCTTTCCTGTAGCCAAGAACGGTCTTCCCAAAATAATTAGCACTTAAAAGTTCACTTCACAGTCTAATATCATAAAATTAGAAGAAAATATACAAGAATCCACTTTTACAAATACATTATATAGAATACCAACTAGTTTTTTCACAGTCCTATCTACCATCACTAATCTCATGGTGGTTGGAGTAGAAGCTCCCAACCCCAACTGCTTGTATACTGCTAATGGAATGAGGTTTATACTAGCCCATAAATCACATAATGCCTGAGTGAAGTTAAAACATACAATGGTGTAAGGTATGGTGAAAGCACTAAGATCCTCCTTTTTCTCTACCAAAGATCTAGTTGCTATAGCACTGGAATGATGAATATTGTGGACTGGCTCATAACTGATTGACCTCTTCTTGATGATTAGATCCTTCATGAATTTTGCATATCCTGGTATTTTCTCCAATGCCTCTATAAGTGATATGTTCACTGATAGTTCCTTTAACATAGACAAAAATTTTTGATACTTACCCTCTTCTTGTTTCTTTTATAGCCTTTGAGGAAAAAATGCGAGGTCTTAGAATGGGCTTCAGAACAAGCTCCCTATCCTTATCTTTTTCTTTATCTTGCTTATCACTACTCTTCATATCAACAACATTATCATACTTCTTTTTCTCATCAATAATAGGTATATACAGATCCATAGAGATTCTACCACTCAGAGTGGTAATGGCATAGCAATGACTATCATTCTATGGATTTGCAATTATGTTAATAGGAAGAGTGCCAGGTTGCCTTTGATTTAATATGGCAGACATCTGGCCATATTTTTGCTCCAGTTGTTTGATTGTGGTAGCATGTGACCCAACTTTCTGATTCAGCCCTGATAGGCCTGCCTTAATCTCCTTAATACAACTCTCTTGACTTTCTTGACCTTTGACTAGCTTTGAAAACATTTCCTCCATTCTAGATTCTAAAACACGACCTTGGTGGAACATTCTTTTCACTCTTCTACTTGTAGTTATTTTTTCACCACCAATCACTATTTCTCTCTACTTCTATCTCTATATCTATCATTATAATAGTTTTGACCTTGATTCCCTTGACCTTAGGCTTAATAATCCTCCAACCTATGATTAAGATACTTTGCTTCCTTTTTAGATTTACTCTCAAAAGTTCTAGAAGTAGATCTCTGTGCTGCAATTGTATTCACTTACTCTGCACTTATTATTGCAAATTATTTTGTAAGCAACCTAATATCTATCCAAAGCTATGCAAAATCTTGTTCTACAAATTCATGACCAGCTCCATAAGTATTATCTGCACTAATAACATATATACCTATACCACGCTTTGTTTCTCTAGTATGCCAACCTCTATTAGTCACCAAAATATCATCAAGCTTATTTGTGCCGCATCCCACCAAAGACATATAAATGTGCCTCCCAAAATTGTATCTGCCATTACTCTAGAAGTGATATTTAGTGACTTGTAGAAGATTTCCAATAAGTTAGACCATGTTATTTTGTGATTAGGTACCATGCTCAACTTCTTCTTTAATCTAAACTGTGCCTCATACATGGATTTTATAGGTAGCTGTCTGAAATTATAATTTTTTTCCTTTCAAATATAGCATCCTTGTAGGAGGCAAGAATCTATTTAGAAACTGTCTGTGCAACTTATGCCAAGTAGTGATTGAACCTATTAAAAGTTTCCCTAACCATAATGATGTTTCTTTAGTCAATGAAAATGGGAACAATCGCAGTCTCAAAGCTTCCTGGTCTATCCCAAAAAGCATATGATGAACAGATCCTAGTAAAATTAGCAAGATGCATATTTGCATCATCAGTTGCTGATCTCGAAAAACACACTTCAAATTTAGAAATTAGATCATAACACTGGTAATGTCAAATTTCACTTAGGGTAGTAGAGCAAGGGGAATGATAGCTCCTATCTCAGCAGGTTCAATATGTCCCATGTCTTCCTCTTTATCATATGGTTGAAGATGCTAATAAGAAGGAATCATCGAAGCTCTACTACTTTGAACTCCAACTTGCTGTGCAGGCACTTGCCTTGGCCTGTTTAGCGCTGCTGGATGGGCTAGCCTAGCCTCTTCAGCTAATCGTGCTTTTCCACCTAACCTAGCTTCCTCAGCTGTTGTTGCTAATAATTGTTCTATCTATCTTTTAGCTATATTCTATAGATCAATATATAGGGGAGGAGGAACTTTATGAGGGTCTTGAAACCATGCAGGAATACCATCACAAACTTGTTCTGCCATTCTTCATGGTGTTTAAAGGATTGTTTCAAGATTTGGATTAAAAGGGAGTAAGGTATTGCCTTTTCTCCTAGTGTTTGAAATACACCGGCGTACGCCAAATCAAAAATAGAAAATAAGACTCATAAACTTTACAAAATTCAATTAATAAATCACACCGTATCCCCCAAATATGATGCTAAAAGTTGTTGTCGTCCCAAACTAACCTTAAAAGAATATACTGCGGTCGATGTCAAATATAGTAACCCAACTAGGTTGGGGTTGAACCCACAGGGAAAATGTGGAACAATTGATTGACTTGATGGAATCCAAGAGCAGTGCAGAAAAGTAAATGAGGAAATTTGGAAGTAATCAATTAGTAGTAACCGAACTTGAATGCTTTGGATTGGAAGTAATAGAAGATGAATACTAGGACTGTGTTCCCCTAGCTTATTAACTCTGTAAGTTTCTCGTGTTCAAAGAAACCTATTATGCTACTCTACATGTAAAGTTGACAAGCTATGTATGATCAATGGTCTTTTGAATGTGTTGATAAATCTCACCCTTTACCTTATGAATCTCAGGGCATCGCCTTATTTATCCTTTTCTATGAATTCAGTTCAACTCTTACATTTTGAGTCTCGAGTTAATTAGATGAGATGGAGGAATAATAAAATGTAAGTGAATCTCAAATTACTATCTTAATCCTTTTTCCAAATCACAAACTCCCTTGTGAGGACGTTTATGAATACAGGCTATCCCCAAGCTTCTGCAGTAGCTCTGAGGTCAATTATGATGAAGAAGATTAAGATACATACAACTACTTTAGAATAGATAGATTTCCCACTTCCCTTACGTGGTTAATCTACCAGGTTCCCATAACCCTAGTCAGGGAAGTTAGTCGCTCATATTTATCCAAGAATCAATGATTATCAATAAAGAAAACATGTAATTAATTATATAATAATGAAATGAATAAAATCCTATGTCTTCAATTGAATAAAAACCCAAAATCTCAAGAATAATTATAAAGTATGTAATAGAGTATAATAGAATGCAGAAAGATATTGAAGAACGTAACCTAATAAAAGATAAACCCTAGGGTATTTATAGTATCTCAAAAATACTTAGAAATCCTAATAAAAATAAAAGATGAAAAGTTATGTTGGCACAAGGTACAACTCATTCATCCACTCGTACCATCTTCTTACAAGTCATACTGTGCCTCTCGTATCAACACCAGTGTCTGATCCTCCAGGCTTCAACTTTCTGTTCTGCTTACGACTTCTTATCACGAGTTGTACCTTGACCATACGAGTTGTGGCCTTTTATCATATTCACCTAGGACTTCTGTCTTTCCAATCTTAGATACTGGTCTACTTACTGTTTAATCATATGAGTTGTACTCAGACTTCCAACTTATTTTTTCTGAGACTTCCACGCTGATTTGCTTCCTTGGATTCTACTTTATGTATGATTTCTTTATACGACTTGTATCCTTTCTTATGACTCGGATGCTCCAGTCGTATCTTCTCTATACTTGGTTTTTCTTCTTGGCCTTGGTTTTTGTTGTGCTTATGAGTCATCCTCTGAGTCGTATGAGGTGTTGACGACTCGTGAAGAGACTCATACCTTCTGCAACTTTGGTCTTTTCAGGTCTTTTTCTTCCAGTATCTCTCCAACACTATGCTAGTCCTATTTACCTATAATAACCATAAAAGCATATCATATCTACTAAAATGACCTAAGTTCAGGCATAATTCTATGGTTTTAAGTATTGAAAGTGTCATGTTTCTATGACACATCAACCACCGCATTATGTCTTAATTTATGAGATGTTATATAACTCTTGCCATAAAGGCAAGACTTAACTCAAGGATTTTCAAACAACTAGTAATGTCCCACGAGAAAGACTTGACACTACTACATCGTGTCTTCATTTATGAGATGTTCTATAACTTTTGCCTCAGAAGCAAGACTTATTCCAAGAACTCCTAAACAAAAAGTCATGCCCTTAAATTTACTTTGATTTCAAAAAAAAAGATCTTTTATTTTGCGATTTATTCAGATTTATATTTATTAGAAAAATAAAATAGAAGTTGAGAAAAAATAAAAAAGAGAAGAAACAAAATAGAGAAAAGAAAATGAAAGATTGAGAAAAAAGAGAATAAAATAAAGGTTAAGGAAAAAGAATGCTTTGGATTGTAAGTAATAGAAGATGAACACTAGGTCTGTGTTCCCCTAGCTTCTAAACTCTGTAAGTTTCTCATGTTTAACCCACCTATTTTGCTACTCCACATGTAAAGTCGACAAGCTATGTATGATCAACAGTTTTGTGAATGTGTTGATAAATCTCACCCTTTACCTTATTAGTCTCAGGGAATCATCTTATTGCTCTTTGACTATGACTTCAGTTCAACTCTCACCTTTTGAGTCTCGAGTTGATTAGATAAGCATAACACCCTGTATTTCCCAAGCATAATCTAAGTCCCAATGTGTGAGTATTCATATATAAAATTTTTTAAACACTTATTATTTTTTAGTGTAGATCTTGCCATTGCGTAGGAAATTTTATTAGCTTTCCAATGATATAAAATTGACCTAAATCCAATAACCGAGTGAAAAGTTATGTCGATTTTAAGTTTCAATCGTTAAACACCATCATTCAAGCAAGTAGTGCATTGCGGAGCATGTCGAAATGGCAATTGTCAGTTTCTAGTGAGGTACCATGATACCGACACATCGCACCATAACTTATTTTCACATTTGTCAGTTTCCAGTACACCAACGCGATCCCACCATGTTACGGTAAACTTCCAGGTCACATCCAAGGGGTAATGCAATTCCACCGCAAGCGTTGATGGTCCAATTCCCAGTTTTCCACTTTCCAGTGACACGGCGTGATAGCACCGCATCGCGCCAAGGGCCCAGATCAGGATTTTTTAGTTAATTTCTAGTTTTAAATTCAAAGTTTTTAAATCATTCCAGGGGTATTTGAGTCTTTTTCCATGATCCTAGTTAGCCTTTAACATGAAATTCAACCCTAATAAACCTAGTTACCCCATTATTCATTCAGTTTATCCCCAAATTAAATCATTCTCTCTCAAGAGGCAAAAAAGATCAATCCTTAAGAATCTCTCCAAGAACCTTCAAGAACTCTTCTTCTCAGGTATGTTAGGTGTTCATCTATGGGTTTCTTTCACCCATAGAGTTTAAGAATCTCTTTTTAAATATACAATATCTTAGATTTATGATTTCCATATTTGAATTAGATTGAATTCATGTTTGTGATAGTAGTTGGGTTTCAATCCATGATTTAAGTGCAAGTTTCATGAATTGAATAGCATGTGTGATGAATATGTGATTATCTTGATAAACCCTTGAGTTTACAAAGTGATTAATATGTCTATGATGTTAATTGGATTTTAATTCATGATTATTATATGTTTCATGAAATTAGATTAGTGTTTTATGGGGAGTTATATGAATTTCATGCTAAACCTATAGAATTGTAAGTTGGGTATTATAGTTGCCATATTTATATGTTATCCATGATTATGTGCATGAATTTGTGCTCCCTAAGTATTTTATAGAATGTCCATGTGAATAAAGTGATGAAATCATGACATGTTAGTATATGAACAAGCTAATGCCCTAAAGTGTTTGATAAATTATCTCTATAGATGATTTATGAACATGTATACATTGTTATGCTTTGCACGATCAAGTGATGCTTTACTTTTCATGCTATAGAGTTTTGGGGGTATTTAATACCCAGTAATTTAGTTATTTATTTAGAGCCAGTATCAGTTACAAAATAGTGTCAGTCTTGTCATGATCAGTAGAACTCATAGTTATATACAAAAGTCAATAGATCTTAGTCAGTTATAAAACTCAAGAAACTCAGTGAATTCAGTCATGTTCAGTCCAGTATAATAGTTCTGTGTCTATTTAGTTGGGAGTAAAATTTAGCATCGAGCGATTGCAGGGATGACGGCTTCCCCGTCAGACTAGCAGTGTCGTTAGTAGAAGTCCCTATATTCTAGAACAGCATAGCCAGCACAGGATGAGGAGTCACCCATCAGACTAGGCTTGACTACCTCCCTGGGGTCACCCATCAAATTAGGCTTGGATCTACCCAGGTGTCACTCGTTAGTTAGGCTTGGCATCCTGGTTTTTTAGTGTTAGTACCTGTGGCATGGTATTAGCACCCTTTCAGCTAAAGTTATAGGTTGGAACCCAATCAGTTTAGATAGGGGTATGTCTGTTAGATTATTACCTCCCACATTTTCTCTGTCAATCTTCAGTTTAGAACTCAGTTTAGTTTTACAGAATCAAGACTGTTAGACACAGTAATAAAGTCGTTCCATTTTAGTTTCTTGATGAACCAGTCCTATAATGAAGGGGTAGTTCCTCAATGTCAGTTGATTTAAGTTTGAATCTCTTGATTGAACTAGTAGAAAAAGAGGTTGAGAATTGTAAGTTAGTTAGTGTTGAGGTTGCTATGTGATGATTGTTGGGGAAATAGAAAGGTAAGAATCATGTATTTGAAGGAAGTACTAGTAGTGGACCTTACATTATTAGGATTAGTCCTTTAGAATAAGTTTAGTGTTTATGAGCATTGTCATATCTCAGACTCTAGAGTAAAGTGGTCTTAACTCAATTTAGAGTTTATTAAGGGGTTCACAGGCTTAGAATAACGGCTTTAAGCTAAGGGGGAGATGGAAGAACAAGTAACCAAGTCAGACTTTTAGATTTTAGTAGTAATGTCAATATGCATAGAGAAGTAGTAAGAGAGGTTGATGCCCAACCCGTCCTTACCTCAGTGCAAAGTTTTGCACATTAGCTATCATGATATCTACTTATGCCTTCCGCATGAGCTCTGTGATCATAGTTTCCATTTGTGCACACTATCGAAAATCATGTACGTTTATAGTTTCTAGTATAAGGAGTTCCAGTTTCCTCAGTATTATGAATTATGATCTATGAATACATAAACTCCAAACTTAGGTCATGCAGATCATGACTATGTACTCATGTCTTATAGTGTGCTCAATTTCAATGACTTATGCTATACTCCTAATGATTAACTAAATTCATATTTCGTCATGTATATCCTTAGTTTATATCTCTTGATAAAGTCTAGGATGTTGATGTTCTATTTCTCAGGCCTCTATTAAGTGTCAAGTTCAGTATAGTGTCCATTCATGCTTTAGGTCCCCATGTTTTAACTTTTAGTGAACTCTTCTTATGAAATAATGTAGTGATGAGCAGTTACTTAGAAGGGAGAGAATAAATGCTTTATGTAAAGAAAATATTATTGCATGCTAATTTTACATGAGGCTGTAGTTATGAAGATAGGCTTGAATGTCAAATTAGTGTGCGGGTGAATAACTAGCAAGATTTTGTATTTAGTTATTGGAAGAAAATTAGAATTCTTCATGAGATAAGAAGTTGAGAAAATAAAGAATGTGAGTTTACATTTAGATCCTCAATTTGTGCCAGTCCCCACCATGTAACTATCTGAACTCTGTCACAGTCTCAATTCAGCATTCAGTATAAAACTCAGTCCAGTTTTAGGTTTGCTTGACCAAAGCGTACAGTTACCAGTTATTCAGTTGTCAGTATCTCCGTTTTTCAGAATTATGTTATGCGCTTAGTCTTGCATTCCTAGATAATACCGTTCCCATGAATTCATGTTCAGGTACCTCACGCTTCTCAGTCAGTCCTTACCTCATAATCATAGTACTTCATAGTTTCAGTCCAGTTATTCAGGTTAAGTACAGTTTAATCTTACATAACTAATATTCATTTATCAGTCATCCAGTTAGTCAAATAGGTTAGTATGTTTACGCATTCGTGCTCAGTGCCTATGTGAATATTTTCAGTAGTCTTAGGTGAAGAATTATGTTAAGGTGGAGGGTATAGTTGAGAGAGTATTTGAGAAATATATTTAAGCTTGAACATTTGTTGTGGCAGTACATAAGGCTTAGTCACTCTATTCTAGGTGATGTTTTGTACGCCTCGCCTCATATCATAGAATTTTAGCCATGTTGTGATTCCTTATGTTTAATTCAGGACATGCCAAGATTACCTTGCTCCCTAAAGTTAGTAGAACTTTATAGAAAGTGTGCCAAGAGATTCTCTAGTTAAGTATAATTTTTTAGTATGATTTGGTCCGTAAAACCAGCAATTCAGTTTAGCAGTCAGGTGGACAAATTTGGATGGTTTCTCATTTTTCCATCTAGTTGTCCTATCCCAAAATGGAATAATCCTAGTAGTTACGAATTCATCCCAGTTCATGTATTATGTCTCAGTTTTAGATCTCAAATATTTAGTCACGATTTAGTTTGTAGGTGCCCTGTGCACCATCTTAAACTATCCTCAGTATCCCAACCAAGTCAGCATTCTTTGAGGGACATAATGTCCCAAGGGGAGATGTACTATAACCCTGAGCTTTCAGGTCCTAAGTCTTTTAGTTTATCTTCATGTAAGGAATCCAGTTTGGAGTAATGGGTACTCATAAGTTGAACCTCTCATTCTAATATTAGTCAAATGACCATTCCCAAGTCATGGCATGTATTCAAGGGCCTAGTCCCATTCATGATAGTCAGTCCATGTATCATGTTTCAAACTCAGTCATGTTCTCATTCATGCATGTTCAGTGTAAAAGCTAAGTTTGTCAGTAGCTCAATCATGTAGTCATGCATCAGATATGCATGTTCAGTATGTAAACTTAGTTTATTAGTGTCTCAGCTTAACCAGTTTCATGACGAATAATCCCAAGGGGGAGATATTGTAACACCTCATATTTTTCTAGCATAATCTAAGCCCCAGTGAGTATTCATATATAAAATTTTTGAAACACTTATTATTTTTCAGTGTAAAGCCTTCCAGTACATAGGAAATTTAATTAGCTTTCCAAAGATATAAATTTCACCTAAATCCAATAACCGGGTGAAAAGTTATGGCAATTTTAAGTTTCAATCATTAAAAACCATCATTAAGGCTACTAGCGCATCACAGAGCATGCCAAAATGGCAATTGTCAGTTTCCAGTGAGGTAACATGATACCGGCGCATCACGCCATGGCTTATTTTCATATTTGTCTATTTCCAGTACTACAACGTGATCCCACCGTATCGTGGTGAACTTCCAGGTCGTATCCAAGAGGTAACGCAATTTTACCGTGTCGTGTTGATGGTCCAATTCCTAGTTGTCCACTTTCCAGTAATATAGTGCGATAGCACTGTGTTGCGCTAAAGGACCCAATCGAGATTTTTCAGTTGATTTCTAGTTTTAAATTCTAAGTTTTTAAATCATTCCAGGGGTATTTGAGTCTTTTTCCCCAGCCCTAGTCAGCCTTTAACACAAAATTCAACCCTAATAAACCTAGTTACACAATTATTGATTCAGTTTTTCCCTAAATTAAATCATTCTCCCTTAAGAGGCAAAAACCATAGTTCAAGAATCAAGGTCAATCCTCAAGAATCTCTCTAATAACCTTCAAGAACTCTTCTTCTCAGGTATGTTAGGTGTACATCTATGGGTTCCTTTCACCCATAGAGACCAAGAATTACTTTTTAAATATACAAGATCTCAAATTTATGATTTTAATGTTTAAATTAGATTGAATTCATGTTCATGATAGTAGTTGGGTTTCAATCCATGATTTAAGTGCAAGTTTCATGAAATTGAATAGCATGTGTGATGAATATGTGATTATATTGATAAACCCTTGAATTTACAAAGTGATTAATGTATCTATGATGTTAATTGGGTTTTAATCCATGATTATTATATGATTCATGAAATAAGATTAGTATTTTGTGGGGAATTATATGAATTGCATGCGAAACCTATGAAATTGTAAGTTAGGCATTGTAGTTACCATGTTCATATATATTATCTATGATTATGTGCATGAAGTTGTGCTCCCCAAGTGTTTGATAGAATGTCCATGTGAATAAAGTGATGAAAACATGACATATTAGTATATGAACAAGATTATGCCCTACAAGTGTTTGATAAATTATCTCTATAAATGATATATGAACATGTACACATTGTTATGCTTTGCAAGATCATGTAATGCTTTACTTTTCTTTCTATCGAGTCTTGGGGGTATTTAATACCCAACAATTGAGCTGTTTATTTAGAGCCTATGTCAGTTACAAAATAGTATCAGTCTTATCAAGATCAGTAGTACTTTCTGTTAGATACAAAACTCAACAGAGCTCATTCATTTATAACACTTAGGAAACTCAGTGAATTTAGTCCAGTTTAGTCCAGTATAACAGTTCAATGTTTATTCAGTTGGGAGTAGGATTTAGCACCGAGCGTGTGCAGGGATGATGGCTTCCCCGTCAGATAGGTAGAATCATTAGCAGCAGTCCCTGTACTCAAGAACTGCGTAACCAGCGCAGGATGAAGAGTCAAACGTCAGACTAGGCTTAACTACCCCCAGGGGTCACCCATCAGATTAGGCTTGGCTCTGCCCAGGTGTCACCCGTTAGTTAGGCTTGGCATCCTATTTTCTAGTATTAGTACCCATGGCATGGTATTAGCACCTTTCCAGCTGGGGTTACAGGTTGGACCCCAATCAGTTTAGAGAGGGGCAAGTCGGTTAGATGATTATCTCCTACATTTTTAGTTTTAGTCTTCAGTTTAGAACTCAGTTCAGTTTTATAGAATTAAGACTATCAAACACAGTCAGTCAATATCACTAATTTAGTTATCAATAACTTTAAATATCAGTTACTCAGTCATCAGGACTCAATACTTAGCTTCAGAAAAGTTCAGATACAGTATACATCTATGTATGTCCACAGTATTGCATACTCAGTGATTTTAGATGTATCAGTTATTCACATACTCTTATATACATTTACTCAATATCATTCAGTCATTTACAGTTGATGCATATGGGCCCTTGCATTCAGCCTTACCTAATATAGCATACTAGTACATTCCACGTGCTGGCGCATACTCTTTCTTTGCGCTATGATGTCTCATATCATAGATTTGAATGCTCAGGTTTCCCGACCATGCTTAGACAGATCCAGTCAGCAGTCGCAGGTTTAGTAGTGAGTCCTCATCTATCGAGGATATGCTTTTATTTCAGCATTTCAGTAGTTTCAATATTGTAGTAGTTGGAGTTAGATGAGAGCTTGTCCTATCAACTCTATATTCAACAGTTCAGTTAGAGGCTTTTATACTAGACTAGTTCAGATAAAATTTCAGATACATGTGTTTTATCAGATGTTATTTATCATTATTTCAGATTTTGAACCTTATGGCATTTCAACCTATTTTTTTGCATTTATTTAGTATTATTGTTCAGTGCTCACAGCAGATATCAGTCATGGGTTAGCTTATGGTCCTTCAGGGTCGTAAGCATCGTGTGACTTCTAGGGGGTAGTATCGGGTTGTTAAAATAAGACGGCAAAATAATAAAATATAAGTGAATCTCAAATTACTATCTTAATCTTTTTTCCCAATCACAAACTCCCTTGTAAGGACGTTTATGAATATAGGCTATTAGCTTCTGCAGTAGCTTTGAGGTCAATTATGATGAAGAAGATTAAGATACATACAACTACTTTAAAATAGATGGATCTCCCACTTCCCTTACGTGGTTAATCCACTAGGTTCCCATAACCCTAGTCAAGGAAGTTAGTCACTCATGTTTATGTAAGAATCACTAATTATCAATAAAGAAAAAATGTAATTAATCACACAATAATGAGATGAGTAAAATCCAAAGTTTCCAATTGAATAAAAAACCAAAATCTTAAGAATAATTATAAAGTATTTAATAGAGTATAATAGAATGCAGAAAGATGTCGAAGAATTAAGCCTAATAAAAGATAAACCCTAGGTTATTTATAGTATCTAAAGAATACTTAGAAATCCTAATAAAAATGAAAAAAAAAGTTATGTTAGCACAAGGTACGACTCGGTCATCCACTCACAGCATCTTCTTATGATTCGTTCTGTGCCTCTCGTATCAACTCCAGTGTCTGATCTTCCAGGCTTCAAATTTCTTTTCTGCGTACGACTCCTGCTCATGAGTTGTACCTTGACCATACGACTTGTGGCCTTCAATCGTAATCACCTAGGACTTCTGTCTTTCCAATCTTAGATACTGGTCTGCTTATTGTTTGATCATACGAGTTGTACTCAGACTTTTGACTCATTTTTCTGAGACTTCAACTCTGATTTGCTTCCTTAGATTCTACTCTGTGTATAATTTATTTATACGACTCATATCTTTGCTTATGACTCAGATTCTCCAGTTGTAACTTCCCCACATTTGGTTTTTCTTTTTGGCCTTGGTTTCTATTATTCTTACGAGTCAGCCTCTGAGTTGTATGCGGTGTTGATGACTCGTAAGGAGACTTGTACCTTCTGCAACTTTGGTCTTTTCAGGTCTTTTTCTTCCAGTATCTTTCCAACACTATGCTAGTCCTGTTTTACCTACAATAACGGCAAAAACATATCATATCTACTAAAATGACCTAAGTTCATACATAATTCCATGGTTTTAAGTATCAAAAGTGTCATGTTTCCACGACACATCAACCACCAAATTATGTATTACTTTATGAGATGTTATATAACTCTTGTCAAAAAGGCAAGACTTAACTCAAGGATTTTCAAACAACTAGTAATATCCCACAAGAAAGACTTGACACTACTACATCGTGTCTTGATTTATGAGATTTTCTATAACATTTACCTTAGAAGCAAGACTTATTCCAAGATCTCCGAAACAACAAGTCATGCCCTTCAATTTACTTTGATTTCAAAGAAAGAATATCTTTTATTTTGCGATTTATTCAGCTTTCTATTTTTTAGAAAAATATAATAAAAGTTGAGAAAAAATAAAAAAAAAAGAAAAGAAACAAAATAGAGAAAAAAATGAAAGATTGAGAAAAAAATAGAAGAAAATAAGGGTTAAGGAAAAAGAATGCTTTGGATTGTAAGTAATAGAAGACGAACTATAGGAGTGTGTTCCCCTAGCTTCTTAACTATAAAATTTTCTCATATTCAACCTAACTATTCTTCAACTTTGCAGGTAAAGTTGACAAGCTATGTATGATTAGTGGTCTGGTAAATGTGTTAATAAATCTCACCCTTTACCTTGTGAGTCTCAGGGCATCGCCTTATTACTCCTTATCTATGACTTTAGTTCAATTCTTACCTTTTGAGTCTCGAGTTGATTAGATGAGTGTAACACCCCATATTTTCCTAACATAATCTAAGTCATAGTGTATGAGTATTCATATATAAAATTTTCAAAAAAACTTATTAGTGTAGAGCCTGCCATTGCATAAGAAGTTCAATTAGCTTTCCAATGATATAAAATTGGCCTAAATTTGATAATCGGGTGAGAAGTTATGACGATTTTAAGTTTCAATCATTAAACACCATCATTCAGGCCAGTAGCGCATTGTGAAGCATGTCAAAATGGCAATCGTCGATTTCCAGTGAGGTACCGCAGTACCGACGCATCACGCCACAACTTATTTTCATATTTGTCAGTTTCCCGTACACCAACGCGATACCACCGTGTCACGATGAACTTTCAGGTCGCATCCAAGGGGTAACGCGAGTCCACCACATCGTATTGATGGTCCAATTCCCAGTTGTCTATTTTCCAGTGACACGGTACAATCACACCGAGTTTCGCCAAGGCCCAGATCGAGATTTTTTAGTTAATTTCCAATTTTAAATTCAGTGTTTTTAAATCATTCCAGGGGTATTTGAGTGTTTTTTCGTGACCCTAGTCAACCTTTAACATGAAATTCAACCCTAATAAACCTAGTTACACCATTATTCATTCAGTTTTCCCCCTAATTAAATCATTCTCTCTAAGAGGTAAAAATCCTAGTTCAAGAATCAAGGTCAATCCTCAAGAATCTCTCCAAGAACCTTCAAGAACTCTTCTTGTCAGGTATGTTAGGTGTTCATCTATGGGTTCCTTTCAACTACAGAGTCCAAGAATCCTTTTTAAAATGTACAAGATCTCAAATTTATGATTTCCATGTTTGAATTAGATTGAATTCATGTTCATGATAGTAGTTGAGTTTCAATCCATGATTTACATGAAATTGAATAGCATGTGTGATGAATATGTTATTATCTTAATAAACCCTTGAATTTACAAAGTGATTAGCGTGTCTATGATGCTAATTAGATTTTAATCTATGATTATTATATGATTCATGAAATTAGATTAGTATTTTATGGGGAATTATATGAATTGCATGCTAAACCTATGGAATTGTAAGTTAGGCATTGTAGTTGCCATGTTTCTATGTTATCCATGATTATGTGCATGAAGTTGTGCTCCCCAAGTGTTTGATAAAATGTACATGTGAATATAGTGATGAAATCATGACATGTTAGTATATGAACAAGCGTATGCCCTACAAGTGTTTGATAAAATGCCTCTATAGATGATATATGAATATGTATACATTGTTATGCTTTATAAGATTATGTGATGCTTTACTTTTCATGCTATCGAGTCCTGGGGGTATTTAATACCAGACAATTTAGATGTTTATTTAGATCTAGTGTCAATTACAGAATAGTGTCAGTCTTGTCATGATCAGTAGAACTCTCAGTTAGATGCAGAACTCAGTAGAGGTTAGCCAATTATAGCACTCAGGAAACTTAGTAAATTTAGTCTAGTTTAGTGCAGTATAACAGTTTAGTGACTATCTAGTTCAGACAGTATTTCAGATATAGGTGTTTTATAAGATGTTGTTATTTATCATTATTTCAAATTTTGAACCTTATGGAATTTAACCTATTTTTCTATATTTAATCAATATTATTGTTCAGTGCTCATAGTAGATATCAGTCATGAGTTAGCTTATGGTACTTTGGGGTCGTAAGCACCGTGTGATGACTAAGGGGTAGTCTAGGGTAATTATAGTCTTGGTATCAGAGCCTAAGGTTCAATAGAGTCCTAGGGAGTTCGAAAGTCATATCAAGTACAGTCTTGTGCATGGGTGTGTAGTGTGCCACACTTCTGGACAAGTTGCTATAAGATGTTTTTAGAAAAGTTCCCCATCTTTTAGTACTCATATCGTGTGAGTGACATGATCTCAAGTTAAAATCTCAGTCTAATTCATCTCTTTCTTATGCTTCCATAATATTCCTTCTACAGAAGCTAATGAAAGAAGTATTGAAAATCAGTTAACACCTCACCCTATTTCGGTATATCTCCTGGATGAGCATGTCTCTCATACAGAATTCAGAGCTGCTTTCACTATGTTAGCCAATTCAGTAGTTGCTCAGAACAACCTACAGGCTGTTGTCCTATTTAGGATTGGGGTTCATAATCAGTAGAGCAAGGGGGAGAAACATAGGAATAAAGATAGAAAGAATAAAAATAAGAGTCAAAATAAGTGGTTTTAGGCCAAGGTCAGAGAGTGGTAACCGGTTCCAGTTTCGTCAGAAATTCTCATCCCCAAATCCTTCTGTAGCTGGTGCTCCAGTGCCAAAGTTTTGAAATGTCAGTCGAGATAGCACGAAAAACTCCAAGTCTCAGGGTAGCATGAAAAGAGGTCGTACCCACCCACTTTGCCAGAAATGTGGTAGAAACCATCAGGGTGTGTGTAGGGCTGGAGGTGGCGTATTCTTCGAGTATGGCAAGTTAGGCCATAGAATTAGAGATTGTCCTCATTCAGGTTCATAGGGTTAGTACAATCTTTCTTTAGCTCAGTTAGGTCGCCCGAATCAGCAAGGTGGCTCTTCCAGTGCCGCCAGTGGGCAATGCCCAAACAGACTTTATGCACTTCAGTCCAGACAAGATCAGGTTAGTTCTCCTAATGCGGTTACTGGGGCGTTACAAATCTTTTATTTACATATTTATGCCCTATTACATCCAAGAGTTTCTTTGTCTTGTGTAACTCCTTATATAGCAGACAACTTTAAAGTCAGTCTAGAAATCTTAACAGAACCTTTCTTTACCTCAGTGGGAAAATCTATTCTAGCCAGACGAGTATACAGAAATTGCTCGGTAGCAGTATTTTAGTAAATTCCTTTAGTTAATTTCAGTAATAGAGTTGTTCCATTTTAGTTTCTTGATGAACCAGTCCTTGAATGACGGGGTAGTACCTCAATTTCAGTTGATTTAAGTTTGAATCTCTAGATTGAACTAGTAGAAAGAGAAGTTGAGAATTCTAACTTAGTCAGTGTTGAGGTTGCTATATGATAATTGTGGGGCAATAGAAAGGTAAAAATCATGTATCAGAAGGAAGTACTAGTAGTGGACCTTACATTATCAGTAGTAGTCCTTCAAAATAAGTTTAGTGTTTATGAGCATTGTCATATCTCAAACCCTAGAGTAAAGTGGTCTCAGCTCCATTTAGAGTTTATTAAGGGGTTCAAAGACTTCGAATAACGACTTTAAGCTAAGGGGAAGATGGCAGAACAAGTAACCAAGTCAGACTTTCAAATTTTAGCAGTAATGTCAGTATACGTAGAGAAGCAGTGGGAGAGGTTGATGCCCAACCCATCCTTACCTAAGTGCAAAGTTTTGCACTTCAGCTATCATGATATCTACTCATGCCTTACATGTCAGCTCTATGATCATAGTTCCTATTCGTGCATATTATTGAAAATCATATACGTTTTATAGTTTCTAGGATAAGGAGTTCCAGTTTCCCTCAGTATTACGAATCATGATCCATGAATACAAAAACTCCAAACTAAGGTCATGCAACTCCTGACTCATGTACTCATGTCTTACAGTGTCCTCAGTTTCCATGACTTATGCTATACTCCTAATGATCAGCTAAATTTAGATTTCATCATGTATATACTTAGTTTATATCTCTTGATAAAGTCCAAGATGTTGATGTTCTATTCCTCAGGCCTCAATTAAGTGTCAAGTTCAGTATAGTGTCCATTCATGCTTCAGGTCCCTTTGTTTTAACTTTCAGTGAACTTTTCTTATGAAATAATGTAGTGATGAACAACTACTTAGAAGGGAGAGAATAAATGCTTCATGTTTAGAAAAGATTGTTGCATGCTAATTTTACACGAGGCTGTAGTTATGAAGATAGGCTTGAATATCATGTTAGTATGTGGGTGAATAGCTAGCAAGAGGTTGTATTTAGTTATTGGAAAAGAAATTAGAATTCGGCCTGAGATAAGAAGTTAAGAAAATGCAGAATATGAATGTACATTTAGATCCTCCATTTGTGCCAGTCCCTATCATGTAGCTATCTGACTCTGTCACAGTCTCAGTTAGCATTCAGTACAAAACTCAGTCCAGTTTTAGGTTTGCTTGACCAAAGTGTACAGTTACCAGTTATTTAGTTGTCAGTATCTCAGTATTTCAGAATCATATTATGCGCCTAGTCTTGCATTCCTAGATAATACCGTTCCCACGAATTCATGTTCAGTTACCTCACGCTCCTCAGTCAGTCCTTACCTCATAGGTATAGTACTTTATAGTTTCAATCCAGTTATTCAGGTTAAGTACTGTTCAATAAAAAGAATGGAAAACTAGTTTTTAAGGACTGTTCTTATGGGGGATAAAAAACTAAAGCCACCCACTATAGGGATCATCATATGAAATTTCCGGATGATTTAATGATTTTATAATTTTTTATTGGGTTATTGGTTTAGTTCTGAGTTTTTGTTTTTGGGTTATTGAATAAACCAATAACCCAGTATAAATATACAAAATTACTACTTTAACCCTACCCTCTCTCTCTCTCTCTATATATATATATATATGTATAAACCTATTATATATTTTTCTTTAATTTCTATAAACTAACAAACCTATTCAATTTTCTAAACTAACATTCAGTTCAAACTTGAAGATTCTAGTAAATTAAAATACATCATGAAAGATTTTGATTGCAACTAAGATTCAATCTCTTTTCATGTTAGTTGCTATTATTTTTATTTTATTAGTATTTTCTTATTGGTTAAACTAAAAATCGATCCATTAAGAACTAAAAATCAATAAAAATATCTTATTGGCTTGTTTATTGATTTAGCATAATTAAAATTCAAAAATCGATAACTGAATCGATAATACATAAATTGAATTGAACCGATCGATGAACATCCCTATCTGAAAGTGTCGTCTTGTGAAGTTCAACATCATTTCTGCTTTATGTTTAGAAAGTTCAGATATTTTTGACCGAGTTACGGGTAAAACTAGTTAAAGTTTCAGTCATATATGTCTGATTTTTTTTCAAGATTAATTAGTCTAATTATTTTTTATATATGAAGGCTTATATTTTTCTAAAAGATGCAGTGTTGAGAACAATACTTTTGAAATAACACCATGTCATTAATAATATTCTTATCCACTTGCAACTTATTTCACATGATTTGTGTTATTTGCACATTAAACAGTTGCATCGACTTGTAGGTTTGAGAAAAATAATTTAGGAAAGTAGGTGTCAGATTTGGTGAAGGATGAGGTTCTATTGCTGAATATTTTGTCCATAGCAATTGGGGCTAAAATCATTACAGTGAGAATGAATAGTCTGACATTGTAACTAACTGCACATGTATGCACTATCGTAAAACCTTAATCATAAATGACTTGACCTATTTATGGGGAGAAGACATCAAATGCATCATGAAGTTAGCCCTAAAAAATCGACTTCACACTTATATTAATCTGGCGACCTATTACACCACTAACCTTATGCAAAGTGATATTATTACCCCCTTTCTAAGATAATTTCAGATTCTAAGAATGGTGTTATACATGCGCTTTACACGTGTAAAATATAGTTTTTAATTTTTATTTTATATCTTTCCCTAATATTTTTTTCTTTTTTTAAAAACAGTTTAATCTTTCTAGGTTCGTTCTCCTTCCCATAACATATTTCTCTCTTTTAAATCTCTTCTTTCTTATACCTTCATCATTGACAAGTTGAAAAGGGAAAAATTAAGTTGAGGATAAAAAGAAGGAATAGTAAGGCGACCATGAAATGTTGAAGCTGTTTGTAGTGGAGCGTAGATAGGCGGCGGTAATGCCATTGTTAGGTGAATCAAATAGAAATTTTTAGATCTATAAAATTGCTTCAAAATTTTGATAATTAAGGATGACAATACATTGGTATATATTATTTGTATGTAATGAAAAATTAATTATGTTAGTAATGGCTTAGGATTGAATGGACATTTTGATGGATGTGGGTCGTGCTCCTACAGAAATAGCACAACAAAAAGTGAGTAATCCTTTTCTTCGCTAGATTATTGATAAGTGAAGGAAAAAAATCATGAATCTTTTGTATACATATCATGAGTTTTCAGTAGGAGTTATTATCTTCCTCAATTATTTTTCTGATGATCTTCTCCGATGAATTTGACCCAAAAAAATTATGAACTATAGGAATAAATTAAATATCATGAACTTTTTGATAAAAGTCATTTCTTTTTCACTCCTTACTTTTTTTCTTAGAGTTCCTCTTTCAAAGATCAATGGATAGGGTTAGATATGCTTTCATGGTGGATAAAGTTGGGAATGTTTGGGGATAGTAAACTGACAAAGAAGAACCCAAAAGGAAGGAAAAGAGAAGTTTTTCAAAAAAGTGGACTTTATAGATAAAATGATAAATAAGAAAGAGAATTAATATAATTAATGTCATGATCCAAAAGTTGAGGTCATGATGGAAGCTACCCCGACCCAGACTTGGCAGGTAAGCCAAAAATTTACAATAGGAAAGAAAAATCTAAAATAGGAAAAAGATGACATGAATACGAGACATTAGACCGAAGTCAGGCCATAATACTCATAAATTGAAATATCTTAAAAAATATAGTCAACCCCAACCTAGTGTCACAGGTGTAAAGAGCATCTATTACAATACTGAACTCTGAACTAATACATCAATGTCTTTAAAATTACAAGTAAAGATATAAGAGATAGAGGGAGGTTGGAAAATCCTCCAGATGGAGAGATCACCAAATCTCTAATATAACTCCCTTTCCGCACGAATCAACCATTGCGTGTCACACTCGTATTGAGATCTGCACCAAAAGGACACAAAAGTAGGAGTGAATACTCCATGTATACTCAGTAGATATCATAGACCGATTGAGAAAGTAGGAAATAAAACAAGTAAAGAATACTATGGGCAAGCTTCCACTTGCATACAAAATTTTTTTCAAATGGTAGATCACACCGTATCACCTAATCATTCTACAATTATAATGTCAATACCAGAATAACTACACAAGAAGATAAAAGGAAAATAAGTATGCAGAAACAAACATATAAATAGAAGTACAAATAATGCAATGAAATGATGTAGGAATGATGATATAAGCCATCATATGGCCCTCATATATGCCTTTTGAGCCTCAGTGCTCCAGGACAAGAGCAATGAGGGGTTCATAACCCATATATTTTACAATCTCAATCTTATGTCTCAATCACCTTGCCAACACATCCCTTAGTTAAGAGTTTTATAAAGTGTTTCATTTTCTTTCAAAATCAGTATTCTCAATGATACTAATCTTATGAATATGTATAGATGACATGACAATGTAATGCTCACAACCGTTCAATATGAATATAATAATATATTCAATAAAGGTATAAATAAGATCAAAATCAACTCAATACATCAATAATTCATGATATAAGCTATAACATGGCTTCACTGGATAAGTATTCATGTAAGACAGCAGTTATATCAATTCAACCCTTCACTCGAGCATGACTATGATGATACAGAAACCTAATGCTCAAATAAGGCCAATAATATCAATCTAAACCCCCGCTCAAACATCACAATAATAGCAAGAAAATTAAATACACAAATAAACCGTATAATATCAAATCAAGCCACCATACGCGCACCACATTAAATATAATCTCTCAATTCAACAATTATATGTATATACGCCCTCGCATGGGCTACACGACAATAATATCAGTACCAAAACATGATCTCACAACTAAGTCCCCAACCCATAGCATACTTAACAAAATGGTTAACTTTCTAGCCCAGTTTGAAGAAAGTTAAGCCATAACCTACCTTAAAAAATCAAAATCCAAGCCTAGACCCTTCAACGTGGAGCCTTTCCTTCACGAGCAGTCTTGAAATATACTAAACCTATCAAAAACATAACCTATATTTCAAAAGGGAACTAATGATACACATATTAGCTATATCAGATCTGGGTCCAAAAATAGTTTGAAAATTAGTTCAAAATAAAAAAAAGATAAATCTGAAATTTTAATTGTGAATTGTGTTCCTCATATCAAGAGGAGTCTAAGTATGAAAACCTAACTAAAAATGAGTTAAAATCAGTCCTCCAATCGAATAAAAACAAATTTAAAGCTTACCGAGTAAAAATCCAAAATCCAAGATTGAAAATATGTTTCTAAAGCTACCTTGAAGATCTATGGGAAAAGGTAGAAATATGGATTTGGAACTTACTCAAACTCTCTTGAAATCGCCACTACCCAAGGTCTCAAAGCCTAAAAGGGATAGAAATTGAAGAAACAAGGAGAAATACACTATTCTGGTAAATAGTGCCTCGCGAATGCTGTCAAACCTCCTTGTTCGCGAGGGTCAATTTTTGATTGGGATTTAATTGTCCTTCATTTTCATGGTCAGTCCGCTGTATTTGCGATGAATGATAAGGGCTACCCATCATGATCACGGTCCCACCATTGCATTCACAATGAAAAAAAATTTCCTTCTCCGTATTCGCAAAGCCTGATTTAGTTGGCACCAAATTATAGTAAAAACCAACAATCGCACAAGGTCGAAATGTCTCCGAATGGATCCTCAAAATTCATTTGGGACCCCACATAAATTAGATATTCTACTAAGCTATTTTTGATGTTATGTACTCAATAGAACCATCAAATTTTTTATAAGAGATCGTTTACAACAAATTAGCTCTCGAGACCCCTTTTAAGCTTATTTTAACTAGTTTTCATTTAAGAGGTCCAAATGTAAAATAATGACTCGACGCCAAAATAAATATGGTACTAACCCAAAATCGACATTTTAGATCTAATAGATCTAGCCAAATCACCATCTAACGCTTGGATCACAAAATATAGATCAAAGTCAAACTAACCTCTTTTAAATGCCTCTAGGGGCCTCAACTCACTCAAATCACTTCCAAATCATTTGTGACCGTGCCAAACAACCCGATAACCCAATAAATATCATATATCAACTATGGTAAAAGAAAAAAGGTCAAAACATAGAAAAATGAAAATTCACAACTACAGTTGCTGTATTATTAACCATTAAAGCACAAGTTCATCCTCAAACTAGAATAAAAATAGAGTACAAAAATGGTGAAAATCCAGGGGTATATAAGTCGCATATCAAACTCAACCTCCTAAGTAGCCTCCTTAATCAAATGAGGTCTCTATTGGACCTTTACTGAATCAATATGCTTCGACCTAAACTTCCCAGTTTGCCCGTCTCAAATAGAAATGGGCTCCTCCTCGAAGGATAAATCATAGTCTAATACAAAAGCATCCTACTCTATCATATGTTCATCATCTAGATAGTATCTGTTCAACATAAAAACATAGAATACAGGATGAAAAGTTGACAGATGTGGAGGCAAATCTAGCCTATATGCCACATCTCCATACTTTTCAAGGATCTCAAAAGAGACAATGAACCTCTAACTAAGCTTACCTTTATTTCCATACCTCATCATACCCTTCATAGGTGAAACCTTTAACAAAACTCACTCTCCAACCATGGATGGAACATCATGGGCTCGACAGTTGACATAACTCTTTTGCCTACTCTTGGTAGCCACACGTCTCTTTTGAATTAATATCACTCGATCTATGAAGTCTCTCAATAAATAAGTCCCTAAAGGTTTCATCTCAAATGAATCAAACTATCCTATGAGGGATCTACGTCTCCATCCATACAAAGACTCAAAAGTCACCATATGAATGTTGGACTGATATTAGTTATTATTAGTGAACTTTGCTTAGGGAAAGTAATAATCCTAATGACCAAAGAGATCCATAGCACAAGCTCAAAGCACGTACTCTAGCACCTACATAGTCATCTCAGGCTAACCATCCATATGAGGACAAAATGTTATGCTCAAATTAACCCAAGTAACTAACTTACTCTGCATACTACTCTAAAAGTTTGAGGTAAACTGAGTACCTCTATCCAAAATAATAGAGAAAGAAACACTATGCAATCAAATCGCCTTTCTAATATAGATCTTGGCCAACTTCTCCACATTATAATTCACCCTTACAGGTATTAAATACACTAATTTTGTCAATCCATCAACAATCACCAAAATAGGATTAAATTTCCCCAATGTCAGAGGTAGGTCAACTATAAAGTCCATGGTGATCCGCTCCCACTTCCACTTAAGAATGCACATCCTCTACATTGCATCCCATCTGTGATGCTTATACTTTACTTGCTGGCAATTCAAACACTGGACCATAAGCTTTACAATGTCCTTCTTTATGCCAACCCACCAATAGTGTTGCTTTAGGTCATGATACATCTTAGTCGCTCCTGGATGAATGGAATACCTTAGACAAAAAGCCTCCTACAAGATCAACCTAACCCAACCACAAACTTTAGGTGTATAAATGAAACCACTAATCCTCAAAACACTCTTAAGATCAAGAGATTCCATCTTCGCCTCACTACTCAACACTTTGTCCGAAATCACCCTCAACCTCTCATCATCAAACTGTTGAGCTCAAATCTGTTCCATCAAAGAAGATCTAGCCTCAACAAAGGATAAGACATGCCTAATTTGTGAAATATCAAGCCTAACTAACTAATTAGATAAGGATTAAACCTCCAAGGCCAAAAGTTGCTCCCGAGTCAAAAGTGAGCCAAACTCCCTATACTCATCACCTTTTAGGTCAAGGCATCCGCTACCTTGTTACCCTTGCTCAGATGATAACAGATAGTGAGATCACAATACCTTAAGCAATTCAAGCCATTGATGTTGTCATATATTAAAATTATTTATGTAAAAAAGTACTAAAGGCTATGATGATTAAAGAAAATATCACATTGGACTTCATACAAGTAGTGTCTCCATAGCTTCAACATTAAAACAACCATGACCAACTCTAAATCATGGGTTGAGTATTTCTTCTCATGAAGCTTCAACTGTTGAGAATAATAGGCAATCAACTCACCCTTCTTCATCATAACTCTACCAAGTCAACTACAGAAGCATAACAAAATACGTTAAGATCCATGCCCTCCTCAGGCAAGGTCAAGATAGGAGCTGAAGTAAATAATGAGCTTTTAAAAGCCCTCCTTACACATATTCGTCCACTATAAAACAATCTATTTTTGAGTTAACTTATTCAAAGAAGCCGTAATAGAAGAGAAACGTTACATAAAATGTTAATAATATCCCGCCAATCCAACAGAACTCCAAATCTAAGTAAGAGAAGTAGACCTATCCCAATCACGAACTACCACTATCTTAGTCAGATCGTCTATAATCTATCCTTGGTCACTACATGACCTAAGAAATAAACAAAATCTAACCAAAATAGAACTTCGTACACAATTTCTTATTTCTCAACCTCTAATGTACAGACCTCAAGTGCCTCACACGGTCAGCCTCATTCTTGGAATAAACTCAGATATTATTGATGAATATAATCATAAAAGAATTAAGATAAGATTGAAATCCCTTATTCCTTAGCTCTATAAATGTTGTCAAGTCATTGGTCAGCTCAAAGGATATGACCAAGAACTCATAATGATCATACCACATTTCAAAAGTTGTCTTCAAAATATCCAAAGCCGTAATTGTTAACTTATGGTAAATGGATCTCAAGTTAATCTTAGAAAACACCTAAGCATTCTGAAGTTGATCAAACAAATCACCAATGCAAGAAAGATAATACTTGTTCTTGTTAGTTACCTTTTTCAATTGCCGATAGTTAATATATATACACATAGATCCATCATTTTTCTTCACAAATAAGATAGAAGCATGCTAAGGAGACACACTAGGTCTAATGAAACACTTATGCAACATATCTTGAAATTGCTCCTTCAATTCCTTTAACTCAACCAGGGCCATCTTATATGGAGGAATGAACATAGGCTTGGTGCCCTGCTCAACATTAATGGAAAAATCAACATCTCAATTTAGAGGCATTCCAGGTAAGTCCATGGAAAATATATATTAGAACTCTCTAAAAACTCAAATAGAATCTAAGAGAGGTGGTAAAGCAACACTAGTATCACACACATAGGCCAAATAAGAAAAGAAACCCATTTTCTACCATGTAAAGAACACGTAGAAAAGATATAAACCCATATAGACTCGAGTTAGGAGTACCCTTCCATGCTAACCTTGACATTCTTGGAATAAATAAAGACATGATCTTGGTAATGTAATCCAGCACCGCATGATAGGGAACTAACCAATCCATACCCAAGATAATATCATAACTCAACCATGTCTAGGATAATCAAGTATACCTTGGTGTCATTCCCCACAAAGGTTACTACATATTATTGGTACACCTGATCCATCATTAAAGATTTTTTTACGAGTGTGAAAACACGAATAGGTATAGCAAGGGACTCATATGCAACATCACAACTAGTAGTTAAGTATGTAGACACATAGGATAATGTAGATCCAACATAAAAAATGTGGAAGCAGAATAATGGAAAACTAGGATGATACTTCTGATGAATGCATCAGAGGCCTTTGCTTTAGGTCTCCCGAGTATAGCATAACACTGACCACGACCACTCTTTGTCTGAACAACCCCACATCTATTACCATGATCTTGAACTCCTCTTTAAGAACCTCTAAAACCATGAATATATCTCTATTAACCACCTTTAACTACAGATCTAAGAGTAAGGCCAAGTTGAAGATGAGAACCCTATTTAAAAAGACCCAATGCATGTCGAGGACACTCTTTCACATAATGCACATTATCCTTTTATATGTAAAAAAACTTTTCTAACTCACTCACAGAGATAACTTAGAAGAGATAGAACACCCTTCATGTCCTGATGAACCAAAAGTAGAGTCTCTACCCACATAACCTGATCCCTGGCTACCTGAAGACTCTGTAACTACAAATCTTCTACCTAAACTTGTAATATTGCTTGAAATGTTCTGCCATGGTATTTATAAGAACTCTCTATTGGAGAAATCCCTACCTCGAGATGCATATATACTAAGCTCACCCTATCCGTGAATCTTCTTAGCACCATCACCCTGAGTACCCTAATGAATCAACTCAATAAAATTAGCATCCTCTATGATACTCTAGAAAGAACCCCCTAAATCCACTAGTTGAGCCTTCTCCAACTGATAATAACCTGTCTAACCCTTGATAAATTTTTGGATCCTATCAAACTCGGTGGAGTTACTAGTAGTGGCATACCTAAATAGTGCATAAAAATGTGCCTCATACTCAGAAATAGTTATGGAGACCTTTTCCATATGATCAAACGTATCACTCATATGATCCGTCAAATGTCAGGAATGAACCCTTAAGAAAAGCCTCTACAAATTAGGACCATGTTATAGCAGGAGAACCTAGTGGTGTACAAATAAAAAGTGATGACTACCACTGCCTAGCCACATCAGTCAGATGGTAGGTAGTATAAGCAGTACCATGGGAATCAATGGAACTAAAGTTTTGCAACCTCTCCTAAAAGTCAAGAAAAAACTCATGAGCATTCACTCTAATAGTATAATTATATTTGGAAGCATCCAAGCAAATGAATCTCTCAAATATCTTTTAATCATTAAAAGACATCGTAAGACACAAAGCAATAGGAGGACCAATGAGTATAGTAGGAAAAGTATCAAACGTTGGGGTACCACAATAATTGGTTGTAGACTTGGAGTTAAAAGGTTGTAAATAGAAGCCTGTACTGGTGGCTGAATACCTTATAGAATTAGAGAACTACTCAATACACTCAATGGAATACCTATATGGGAATGCCATCCAGAAGGCTCAATAGAAAAATCAATAAATCCTATAACATTGGGGTAGCAACTGAACCCTAAGGGGCCTAAGATAGTCCCACGTTCTCTGTTTTAAAATCCTTTTCATAATAAACCTCAGGCTTGGGAGAGGCTGCTCTAACTTGTCTTCTAGCCAGAGCAGCTCCTTATGTACCACCTCTACCTCTGGCTCAGCCACGACCCCTGTTCTACCCCTTGACTGGGGATCTACCAGCGTGTGCTGGCCTAGCATCCTCAGTATCTCTAGACCTAGTCCTTACTATTTGCAAAAAATGGAATACAAGTTTAAAATATTAGGCATGAACAACCTACATGATAAGGAATAAGTTTAGTGAAGTTTTTCCCAAAAATGTTCTACTGCCTTTTAAAGATAGATATAAACATCGATGTATTAATCTCCAAGACTCTATTAACCATTAACCTCTTTCACTTATGAGATTAGAGAACCTAGTTCTTTGATATCAATTTGTCATGATCCGAAAGTTGAGGTCATGATGGTACCTACCCCGACCTAGGCTTGGTAGGTAAGCTGAAAATTCACAATAGGAAAGAAAATCAAAAATAGGAAAAAGATAACATGAATACAAACTTCTAGAATGAAGTTAGGCCATAATACTCATAAACTAAACCATCTAAAAGAAATACAATAAATACCCCAAAACTGAAATCATAAGTATAAAAATCATTTAATACAATACTTAACTCTGAAATAATACATCAATGTCATTGAAATAAAAAGTAAAGATATAAAAGAGATAGAGAGGCCAGAAAATTCTCGAGAGAGGGAGCTCACTAGATCTTCGATATAGCTCTCTCTTTGCTTGAATTCGTAACTACAAGTTACACTTGTACTCGAATCTGCACTAAAAGTGCATAGAAGTAGGAGAGAGTACGGTCCACTTGTAGTCAGTAGGTATTATAGACTAACTGAGAAAAATAAAAATTAAAATAAGTTAATAATAGTATGAGCATTTGCATAAAGAAAAGTTTTCAATTGCTAGCTCACATTGCATCACTTAACAATTGTACAAGTATAATATCAATACCAAAATAACTACACACGAAGATATAAGGAAACTAAATACACGACAACATACACATTTATAGAAGTGCAAATGATGTAGTGTGATGATGTGTATAATAATGACATAAGCTATCACTTGACCCTCACATACACCTTTTGAGCTTTAACGCTTTTGGATAGGGCCCATAGTGGGGGTCATAACTCATATAATTTCACCATCTCAATCTCTTATATCAATCACCCTATCAGCACACATCTCAATCAAGGATTTTGTAAAGTGTTTCATTTTGTTTCAAAATTAGTGTTATTAGTGATACCAATCTCATAAATATGTACGGATGAACTGAGGATGTAATGTGCACAACCATTTAACATGAAGGTAATAATCAATTCAATACACATATAAATGAGCTCTATATCAACTCAATATTTCAATAATTCATGATATAAGCCATAACCTGGCACCACTAGAGTAAACAATCATGTAAGGCATCAATAATATCAGTTCAAACCCCTCACCCATGCATAACTATGATGATATAGGCATACAATTCTCAAATAAAGTCTATAATATCAATCTACTACCCCACTCGGGCATCATAATAATAGTAATCCAATTAAATACGCAAATAAGGCCTAGAATATCAAGTCAAGGCCCCTACACGAGCATAAAAGAAATATATTCTCTCAAGTCAACAAAAATATGTATTTAAGCCTCCCACATGGGAAACTTGATAATAATATCAATCCCAAAATGCAATCTCATGATCAAGTCCCTAATCCATAGCATGCTTTACATGAAAGGTTACCTACCCATCCCAGTTTAAAGAAAGTTAAGCTATAACCTACCTCAAAAAGCCAAAATCCAAAACAAGACCCTTTAATGTAGATTTTTTCCTTCACGAGCGGCCTTGGAATGGACTATATCTATCAAAATTATAATCTATATGTCAAAATGGAACTAAAACTAACCATATTATTTATATCTAATTTGGGTCCAAAAATAGTTTGAATATTAATTCAAAATTTAAAAGGATAAATCTAGAATTTTATTTGAGAATTGTGTTTCTCATATCAAGGTGAGTATAAATCCAAAAAGCCAACTAGAATCACATTGAAACAGTCCTCAAATTGAAGAAAAAAAAATTTAAATCTTACCGAATAAAACCCTACAATCCAAGTTTAAAAATAAGTTTTTAAAGTTATTTTGAAGATCAAATACATAGGAAAAGATAGAACTATGGATTTCGAATTTACGCACACAATTTCGATGAAAATTCTCTTGAAATCATAACTACCTGTGGTCTCAAAGTAAAAAACAAAGAGAAATCACACAAAGAAGGAGAAACACACTATTATAGTGAATAGTGATTTGCAAACACTGTCAACCCTTTGTATTTTTGAGAATTAATATTTAATTAGGACTTAATTTTCCTTCACAGTCGTGGTCATCTCTCTACATTCGCGATGAACCATAAGGGATACCCTTTACGATCACAGTCCTACAACACATTCGTGATGAAGAATATTTTTCTTGTGTTCATAGCCAAGGACCCACATTCATAAAGAAGGATTCGACTAGCACCAAATTGTTGAAAAACCCAGCAACTACATAAGGTCAAAATGTCTCCAAATGGACCCTCGAGATTCATTTAAAACCCGACATAAATATATCAAATATGCTACTAGGCTATTTTTGATGTTCTGGACTTAGTGGAACCATCAAATTCTCAAAAATAGATCATTTACAACAAATTAGCCCCTGGGACCCATTTTAAGATTATTTAACTAGTTTCCATTTAAGAGGTCAAAATATAAAATAAGGACTCGAAGGCTGGCCTAACTACGCTACTAACCAAAATCGACAATCTGGATCCAACTAAACAGACCAAATCACCATCCAATGCTTGGATCACAAAGCATTGACAGAAGTTAAATTAACCTCTTTTAAAAGCATTTAGGAGTCTCAACTCACTCAAATCACTCTCGAATGCATTTGGGATCGTTTCAACCGAATCCACTACTCACAAATAGCATATAGCAACTACGGAGAAGGTCAAAATGATCAAAAAATAGAAAAAGGTGAAATTCATAACTACGGTTGTTAAAATTAATGTATAAAAGTTATTATATATTAAGATGAAGAAATAATACTTAATTATTTATATAATGACCAATAAAATAAGGCCGCGTGTGAGAGTCTTGCCATTTTAATATTTTTCATTTTCTTCTCACATATCTTTGGAAAGTAAATTCACTTTCTTTACCATATCACCTTCTAAGGTGGTAATAATATCACTTAGAACAAGGTTAAGAGTATAATAAGTCAACCAGATAAGTTTGAGTGTGAAGTCAACTATTCGAGTCAACTTCAAGGTCTAGTTGATGTATTTTTCCTATGTAAAAGTTGGTTTAACTTTCAGACATATGTGTTTGAAACTTTTTGACAAAAAAATAAGGACAAAAGGGCAAATATACCCCTCAACTTTGTCATATGGAGCAAATATACCCTCCATTAAAAAAGTGGAGCAAATATACCCCAGTCGTCTATGGAATGGTGTAGGTACATATTTATTTACTAATGAATATATTTTTTAATTAATAACATTATCTTATTTTTTCAAATAAAAAAAAGACAAATAGAGTAATTTTTAGCTAGTCCATTTATTTTTTAACTTACCTTACCCATCTGAACCAAAAAAAAATAATAACCCACATATTTTCAATTTTGGAAACATCTGATGAAAATTACTGTACTCGTATTACAAGCTAAATTCTACACCATTTTTGAGTATTTTAATTTTCATTAATGTTCCCTAATTTGGAAATATGTGGACTATTATTTTTTGTTTCGATCGAGTATGTCATGATCCAAAAACCAAAGGTCGTGATGGTACTTGTAGCGATAAGCCTATCACCCAAATTGATATGAAATGAAGGATAAAATCAAAATCCAAGGCAAGAATCCTAGAACGGAGTGGAACCAAATATATACTGTAAACATGGAAAGTACATAATTGAAAATACCATAAGAATATCCCAAAATTTAGTGTCACAGTGTAATAACCGACTAACATAACTCGAAGTCAAAATATAAATAGGATATCCAAAAGGAATAACTCTATCTTCGAATACAAATAAGACATAGTCTAGATAAGAAAAGGTAGAAGTCAACTTCAGATACATAAATCAACTGCTACCTCAAATAGAATCCAATCACCGCCTGAATCAACTATCATACGATGGACTAATACCTTGATATGCACCAATAGAGCACAGTAGAAGTGAGTACGGTCCACTTACTCAGTAGGTATTGAAGGATGACTGAATCTACGCGTTAAAAGGAAGCCAATGATACCCATGTTTCCCACTTCCAAATTGGGGTCAAAACGGACCTCTAAAATGGGTTTTCAAAAACAAAGGGTAAAACTAAAATTTTAGTCCAAAAATACATTTCCCATGATTAAAGTAACTTATAGAAGAAAACCTAAGTGAAAATGGATTTAAATTGGGGTTTAAATTGAAGAAATGCTGATTTGGGCCTTTCGGGCCAAAATTCCCAAATTTCACCTTTAAAATTCAAACTTAAATAAGATTTAGCTAATAAAATCAAAGAAAATTAATTGAAGTTGGAGTTTGGAGCTTAAATAAGCTTGGAAATGGAGGAAATCACCTAAAACCCCTAAAACTCAAAGCTCCAAGTCTAAAAAATGTGAAGAAAATAAAAAATAAATTATATATACCTAGGTGCCATTAAAGCAGTCAAATTGCTACTTTAGAAATCACCACTTAATTGGTCAAGTACTGCTTTAGCGGTACCCGCTTAGCATGCCAGTCCACTAAAGTGGACAGGGGCCTCTTTATCACCCTCCACTAAAGTTGATGAGGGCCGCTAAAATGCCCTTTCCCAGCTGGTACCTGGACGCTAAAGTGTCCAAGTGGCGTTTTAGTGCATGCCGCTAAAGTGGCCAAAGCGACGCTTAAGCAGCTGCACCATCTGAGTGGTGCACTAGCTATGGAGATTTGGAAAATTCCAAGTCTCCATGGATCCTCAGGATCATCCAAAATCTGAAAAATTGCTAACGAATTATGATACCCTATCAAATTTGATGCTCCAGACTCAATGACGACATTAGATTTTCAAAAAGTTTTTTCACAGAATTAACCCTCGAAACCTATTTTCACAACTTTCAAAATGAAGTGTCCAAATGAGATACAAAAGATGTAAAACCATAGAAACCATGTTACTAAGTTAAAATCGATGCTCTAGATCTGGTGATGCAATCCATTTTGCCATTCAACACATAGATCAAAAGATGTTGACCAAAGTCAACTAATAAGTTTGTAAGACCATCAAAACCACAATGTTGGACAAATTAAACCAAAATACATTGAGAATCATGGAAATCATATAGAAAGAAATATTTCACACAAATAACCAAAAATTAGGTCATTACATTATCCAATACTAAGAATATAGTTTATCCTTAAACTAAAGGAAATAGAAATATCTGAATCAATAAAAAACAGGGGATAACTACTACACATATCAGACTTGACCTCCCAAGTAGAATCATTTATAGGTCGATGCCTCCACTAGACCTTAACCACATAAATATCTCTAGAACACAATCTTTTAACATTCTTATCTAGAAAGGGGACGGGCTCCTCAACAAAAGACAATTACTCATCTAATTAAACCAAATCCCAACGAATGACATGAGACTCGTCTAGAATGTAATACCGAAGCATAAAAACATGAAAAACTAGATGATCATATGATGAATCTAGAGGGAATACTAACTCATAAGGCATATCCCTAATAGTCTGAAGGATCTCAAAATGTCTAATATAGCTGGGGATAAGCTTATCCCTCTTTCCAAACCTCATCACACCCTTCATGGGCGACACATGAAGGAAAAAATGATCACTAATACTAAATATCAAGGCCCGAATTCTATTATCTATATAGCACTTCTGCCAACTCTGAGCCGCTCGAATTCTATCATAAATTACCCATACTCTATTTAAAGACTCACAAAGTAGGTCCATACCTCAAAGTATAATCCTAAAGACCTCAAACCAATTGTCAAAAAGGCAACAATGCCTACTATACAAAGACTCAAAAGGAGCCATCTCAATACTGGAATGGTAGTTATTATTATATTCAAACTATGCCAAAGCTAGATGCTGCTCCTACCAACCTCCAAAATCCATAACACAGGCAAAAAGCATATCTTCCAAAGCCTGAATAGTCTACTTTGCCTGACTGTTAGTCTGCGGGTGAAATGCTATGCTAAGATCAACCTGGGTATCCAAATCCTCCTGAAAAGTCTTCCAAAAGTGAGATATGAACACTAAACCTCTACATAAGATGATAGACATTGACATGCCTTGAAGATGAACTATTTTATAAATATAAATACTAGCCAACCTCTCAGTACTGAAAGAAACTTGAACTAAAATAAAATAAACAGATTTGATCAATAGATCCATAATGACCCAAACACTATCAAAACCATGAAAAGTATAAGAAAAACCAGCCGTGAAGTCCATATTGATCTATTTCTATTTCCATTTGGGGATGGGTAAATAGGTAACCTATTAATCAAATCACCAAGCCTCAATTACTCGACTTCACCTGCTGGCAGCATAGGCAATGAGCTAAAAAATCCTCTACTTCTTTATCATACCACCACTCAAATAATGTTATCTTAAATCATGATAAATATTAGTCACTCTTGGATGGATGAAATACCATGAACAATGAGACTTCTCTAAAATCAATCTAATCTAATCTCCCACTCTCTCCACACAAACTCAGCTACCAATTTGAAGACACCATCTAGATCAAGCGAGCCTTTCTTTGCCTCACCACTTAATACCTTTTCTTGAATCACTCTCAATACTACATCTTCTAATTGATAAGCCCATATATACTCCATGAAAGAATACCTAGCCTCAAAAAATGCTAAAACATATCCAAGTATCAAAATATCAAGCCTGGCCATCTGGTTAGCGAAAGACTGAACTTCCAAGGCCATAGGTCTCTTCTGAGTCAAAAGATATGCTAAGATACCCATGCTAGTTGACTTTCGGCTCAAGGCATCTACAACCACCTTAGCCTTGCATGGATGATAGAAAATAGTCAGGTCATAATCCTTAAGCAACTCATGCCAACAACACTACATTATATTAAGATCTTACCAGGTGATGAAATAATAAAGGCTATTATCATCTGAGAAAATCTCACAACGGACTCCATACAAGCAATGCCTCCATAACTTCAAGGCAAAAGTAACTATGCATAACTTTAAATCATAGGTAGGGTAATTCTTCTTATGTGGCTTTAACCAACTAGAAGAATACACAATCACCTTACCCTCCTGCATCAATATAACACCTACTCCAACACCAGAAGCATCACAAAAGATGGTAAAACCCATACCCTTCTTGGGCAAAGTCAAGATAGGAGCTAAAGTTAACAAATCTTTAAGCTTTTCACCTTACAAGCATCGGATCACTAAAAGGAAATCTTCTTCTGAGTCAACTTAGTTAACAGAGTTATAATAGATAAAAAACCCTCAACAAAGCATCGATAGTAGCCTGTTAAACCCACAAAAATTTGAATCTTAGTAGGAGAAGTAGGCCTAGCCCAATCACGAACCACTACAATCTTGGCTGGATCAACTATAATACCATTCTTGGTCACCACATAACCTAAGAAAGAAATAGACTTCATCCAAAATTCATACTTGGAGAACTTTTATGTGTTAGCCCATGCTAACACATTTACAATTTAACTCTAAATAATTGCAAAATCTTGAGCAACTTTAGTCGTTTTTGATTATTTTACTTTGATTTTGTAGTATAAGTAGATAAGAAGGGGAACCATAAATAAAAGAAGCAAAAAACATAAAATTGGAAGCAAATAAAGAACAAAGTGTGGCTGACGACATCCATGACATGTTATCAGCCTGGTGATAGGTTGTCAAGGATGCCGTCAACCTTAAACAGAAGATTGAGGTTGCAGGAAATTTTGTGACGACATTCATGACACGACGTCAAGATGATGATAAGGCATCACCATCATCATAAACCTTAGGCAATAGAAGCTAAACTTACAGAGAAGATAATGATGTCCGTGATAGGCCGTCAAACTCTTGATAGGCCATCACGAGCATCGTTATTTATTCTAAAGAAAATCTAAACTTTAATTTTATTTTCTTATTTAGGTTTAACTATTTAAAGCCTTGTTTTATTTTTTTTTTTCATTAGATCATTAAGGATTGGACATATCCTACAAGATACAATGTACGATATTTCTCTCTCTCTCTCTCTCTCAAAAACTAATATTTTGGAGTTTTTTCTTGTGAGTTAATTCAAAGTATACTTTTAATTTTCTTCATCATTGTAAGTTAATCCTTTCAGTTATGAATTCAATTTGCATACTTGTTTCTTGCATCATGAGTGGCTAAAAACCTTTAATCTGGATTATGGGATCTAGGGTTAGGTCATGATAAGGTTTTAAATGCTCAAGATTTAAGAGGTGTTAGGATTTTTTTGGTAATTCTGAGATTATAATTAAAGTCTGCTGGTTGCAAATAGTAGGCATACCTACTTTGGTTTGCTTGAGAAAGAAATCATAAATAGTAGGAAGTGAATTATCAATAGGGACTCGGAAATACTTCATTTAATAATCAACTCTGTAACTAGGTTAATTAACCTAAGGTAAAATATGGACAGTGAGTAGCGATTCCCTAACTCCAGAGGATTAAGAAATTAGACACTTGAATAGGTCGAGAAATATTTGAGTAGATCATCGATAAAGATAGCTTTTCATCCTAACCACCGTGAGAATCTTGAGTCACCTTTAGCATCTGTCATGTACCGTAAGCCCTAGTGAACATAATTATGGTTATTTAATAAACTTTTGATTGACAAACACTGAAATTAAAGTGACCAAAAATTATTTGCTAATCTCCAAAACCCCCATTTTATCTTTTTATATCATTTGTTTGAGTTTAACTTGTAGCTTCAGTTTCCAACTAGTTTAATCGCCACTCACATTGTTCCCTATGGGATTCAACCCCAACCTAGTTGGGTTTTATATTGACAACAATCACTTACACCCATTCAAGAGTGTAATTTGAGCATTATAAAAAATGGCACCGTTGCTAGGAAACAATTTGGCGTATTGAGTTGGTTTGGAATTTTAGCCTACTAGCTTGAATTCAAACTTGTAAATATTTGTTTTTAGTTTTCTTTTATTTTTTGTATTAGGTAGATTTTTATTTTAGTTTACTTATTACTATGGCATCGTGGAATGAACATGAGCTTGGTGGTTAGAAATCTTATCTTGATGATCCATGTCCATATTGTGATGGACCTCACTTTTGGCAAGATTTTAGATATGCTCTCTGAAGAGAGATGTGTGCACCATCTCTACCTTACCGGGAGTATGCTTGTTCTTTATGTGGTGGTCGATAAGAACGTTGGAGTGATTGCCCAAATGCCCCCTCCCCCTATTGTGCTAACCTAAATTCTAGTTCTTCCTATGAGTTTGATAGGTCTTATGGTCAAGAAAGGAAGAACGAAGCACCGGTAAGAGTGGAATTGAAGCTATGTTTCAACAAATGTTGGATCTCTAAAAGAAACATATGATATCGTATGTGATATGTGTCAAGACATGAAGCTGATCATTTATGAGAAGATGGATATAGTCATCAATTATTCAAAGTATTCTTCTATATTATGTTTAGATCATATCTTGTCTGTGGAATCATTTAACATAATGGAAGAGTGTGAAGATGAGGAGCAAGAATCCTATACTGATGATGAGCTTAATATGGATCTTGCATTGGAGATTTCCCAACCAATCTAACCATTCATGAACAAAGATGCCAAAGATGAGGAAATGGTACTAGAACTGAAAGAAGAAATCAAGAACAATCCTTGTGAAGACTCCAATCTATTTTGGGATAAAGATACTAATAGAGACACTACTCCAGAATTGAGAGTCAGTCCTCATTCGAACCACTTTTCAACATTATGCTTGGTGGATGTGATAAAAGTTGAACCACCCAAGCAAATGATGAATTTTGAAAATAAGAAGGAAAATTCTTATATTTTGGAGTTTATCTTTCCAAAAGGGTATACTACAACCCCAGTCTTGAAGGACTAGAAGCTTAATGATCGATATCTATTTAGTGGTTTTTTAAGATCCTCATTGTTTCCCTATGAGCCCATACGAAAGTTTGATGTAAAATTAGGCAAGCGGTTTAAGTCTTCAAAGTGGCATGATAGAACATTCCTTATTATGCCCTTATATTTGCCAACAGACCTAAAAGATGTAAAGATAAAAAGATGGGTCGACAATTTAAATCATCAAAGTGAAGGAATAAAGAATAACTGGATATTGTCGTGCCGTGACACTAAATTAGATGCTTCTTGGGAGGCAACCCAAGGTGTTTTGTTGTTTGTATTCGTATTGTGTGATTGACATCAGATCTTCGTACCCATGGTGCCACAGGTATGTTTCTAACTTTCTTATTTTAGTTTGATGCATTGGGGACATTGCATGATTTTAAGTTAAGGGTGTTGGGGCTACTTGTGGGTGTTGATGTACTCCTGGGGTTTTTATTTCCGTGCGTCTTTTCCCTGGATTCTTGTTCCTAGTAGAGCCGGCATATTAGGCTTATTGCGCTTGTTTTGTGATGTGTTGTAGTTGACTAGAATAATACAAGTAACTAAGGCAGTTAACTTGTTTTGGTGATTTTTGAGCACCTCTCCATTGGTCTAATATATCTCTATGTGAATTGCATCCATTTATGACCATGATGTATCTTTTTGTGAAATTAGTCTAGCTACTGAATAACCTTTGTTAAACAAGTGCATGAATTAAATAAGTAGTGATATGCGAGATACTTGTGTGCCTTGTGTGAGTAGCGTCTTACTCAGTTCCCGTTATGTGTTGAATCTAGAACTTGCCCTGTTAGTCTTGCCATGGTCATAGGATAGGAGTTAGGAAAAGATCATAGGCCATTTTTATTTTAGCCCACTTTAGCCAAAATGATCTTCCCTATGTGCATTATATCTCTTGATCCCTATTTTGAGCCTAATTAGCCTATTTCTTTCTACGACACCTCTCACCTTTCCATTTACATCACAATGAACCTATTTTGGCCCTAGTCCTCCTTGGATACTGTGCAACTTGACTTAGGCAAACAGGCTAAGTTAAGGATGGCTATCATAGGGGTGCGTGATACAAAATGAGTATGAAGAAAGGAAGAATAATAGAAAAGAATAAGAAGTTGGGTGCGGTGAAAAAGAAATAAGAAATGAGAAAGTTGTGTAAAAGATGATAAAAAGATAATATGTTAATTGAAAAGACCGCATCCATCTTGAGCATGTGTGATCAATAAAAGAGAGGAAGAAACGAAGGTTGGGAGTTGAAACCCCAAGAGTTTAGTGTAGTGTCAAGGAGGCATAGTCACTCTGAAATATCCACGAATATCATACCAGCCCCTAGCCTATGTTACAAGCTTAAGAAAATCCCTATAGTGATCCTAATTGACCTGTCTGACGACTTGGGTACTGACTATAAGGGCAAACCTATGGCATTTGATCCACAATGTTGGAACTTCGTCCTAAGAGTAAGTTTTGTGTTTATCCTTGTGTTTATGTATGTAAATTCTTACATGAGTGAAAAAGGGATTTCTTCATTGTGAGGGAACTCTAGGTATGTTGCTAATCACTGCCTTATTCGGATAGTGTGATTTGGGTATGTGCTGGGTTATTATTGCTAAAATTCTTGCCATATCTTGATCTTCGTGAGTTGCATGGGTGTTTTCAATAATAGACACAGTTGCTCTTAGTTTGACTGACCTTGGAGATGGTGCATGTATTCTGAACTGATATGAGTAGTTAGCTGCCAACTTGTACTTTGTATACTCTTGGTTATGTTCTGGTTGCTTGAGGACAAGAAATTGCTTAAGTTGAGGGTGTTGATGTATGAGCCCATGCTAACACATTTACAACTTTTAACTCTAAATAATTGCAAAGTCTTGAGCAAAATTTAGTCGTTTTTGATTAGTTTACTTTAATTTTGTAGTATAAGTAGAGAAGAAAGGGAACCATAAATAAAGGAAGTAAAAAGCATGAAATTGGAAGCAAATAAAGAACAAAGTGTGGCTGACGACATCCATGACACGTCGTCAGCCTGGTGATAGGCTGTCAAGGATGCCATCAACCTTAAACAGAAGATGGAAGTTGTTGGAAGTTTTGTGATGACATTTATGACACGCCGTCAAAATGATGATAAGGCATCACCGTCGTCATTAACCTTAGGCAGCAAAAGATAAACTTGCAGAGAAGCTGACGACGTCCGTGATAGGCCGTCAAACTCCTGATAGGCTGTCACGAGCGCCGTCATTTATTTCGAAGAAAATCTGAACTTTAATTATATTTCCTTATTTATGATTAACTATTTAAAGCCTTGTTTAGTTTTTTTTCATTCGATCATTAAGGATTGAACATATCCTACAAGATACAATATACGATATTTCTCTCGCTCTCTCTCTCAAAAACTAATATTTTGGAGTTTTGTCTTGTGATTCAATTCAAAGTATACTTTTGATTTTCTTCATCATTGTAAGTTAATCATTTCAGTTATGAATTCAATTTGCATACTTGTTTCTTGCATCATGAGTGGCTAAATACCTTTAATCTGGATTATGGGATCTAGGGTTAGGTCATGATAAGGTTTTAAATGCTCAAGATTTAAGAGGTGTTAGGATTTTTTGGTAATTCTGAGATTATAATTAAAGTCTGCTGGTTGGAAATAGTAGGCGTACCTACTTTGATTTGTTTGAGAAAGAAATCATAAGCAGTAGAAAGTGAATTATCAACAGAGACTCGGAAAGACTTCGTTTAATAATCAGTACTGTAACAAGGTTGATTAACCTGAGGTAAAATCTGGACAGTGAGTAGCGATTCTCTAAGTCCGAGAGAATTAGGAAATTAGATGCTTGAATAGGTCGAGAGACATTCGAGCATATCATCGATAAAGATAGCTTGTCATCCTAACCACCATGAGAATCTTGAGTCACCTTCAGGATCTGTCATGTACCGTAAGCCCTAGTGAACACAATTTTGGTTATTTCATAAACTCTTGATTGACAAACACAGAAATTAAAGTGACCAAAAGTTATTTGATAATCTCCAAAACCCCCATTTTATCTTTTTATATCATTTGTTTGAATTTAACTTGTAGCTTTAGTTTCAAACTAGTTTAATCGCCACTCATATTGTTCCCTGTGTGATTCGACCCCAACCTAGTTGGGTTTTATATTGACAACAATCGCTTACACCCATTCAAGAGTGTAATTTGAGCGTTATCAAACTTATCATACAACTTCTAATCCCATAATCTCTAAAGAGTAATCTGCAAATGCTCATCATGATTGGCCTCACTCTTGGAATAAACCAAGATATAATATATAAATACAAAGACAAAAGAGTTAAAATACAATAAAAAACCTAATTCATCAACTCCATGAATGAGGTTAGGGCATTAGACAACTCAAAGGACATGACCAAGAACTCATTATGACCATATCGAGTTCGAAAAGCTGTCTATAGAATAATTGAAGCTCTAATCCTCAATTGGTGATACCCGAATCCAAATTGATCTTCAAAAACACCGAAACACCTTGAAGCTAATTGAGAAAATCATTAATACGAGGAAAGAATACTTATTCTCAACCGTTAGCTTGTTCAACTATTAATAAACAATACACATATGCATGGACCCATTCTTTTCCTGTACAAGCAAGACAGATGCACCCTTTGGTGATACACTAGGTCAGATAAATCCCTTATCCAACAATTCCTACAACTAATCTTTTAATTCGTTTAACTTAGCTGGGGCCAACCTATAAGGAGGAAGAGAATTGGGATTGGTGATTGAATCTACATCAATAACAAAGTCAATATCATAATCCAAAGGCATACCAGGCAAATCCATAGGGAAATCATCCATGAACTCCCAAACAACATGAACAAAATCTAAAGAAGGAGGGGAAACAACACTGGTATCATTAATCTGAGCCAAATAAGACAAATATCCCCTATCTACCAAAAGATGAGCCTGAAGGAAAGATATGACTCTCTTAGGACCTGAATTAAGAACACCCTTCCAAGCTATCCTTGGCATCCCTGACAAAGCTAAAGTGACAATCATAACATTATAGTCTAGGACAACAGGATAAGGAGCTAAACAATGCATACCCAAGATAACATAAAAATCCACCATATCAAATACAATTAGATCTACCCAAGTTTACACCTCACAAAAGTCATAACACAAGATCGGTACACCCGATACACCTCCAAGGAGTCTTCTATAAGGGTGAATAGATGGATAGGCATGGCAAGGGTCTAACTAGAAGAAATAGAATGACGAAAAGTATCAGACACATAAGAAAAGTCGATCTCGGATCAAATAACACATATGCATATCTAAAAGAAATAGGGATGATACCTGGGATGACAATATGGGAGTCATCTGCCTCAGGTTTGGCAGGTATAGCATAGCACTATCCACAACCACTACTAGATTGGGTCGCCCCATGACCACCACCATGAGAACCACTGCGTCTGCCTTATGAACCTTTAGTAGAATCTCTATCTTTCATAGATAAAACATGAGTAGCCCTAAAAACACAATGGGGATAGTCCTTAGCCAAATGGCTAACCTCATCACACATATAGCAACCTCTACAACTCGACTCAACAGAAAAAGGTATGGCTGAGCTAAGGAAACCACCTAAAGATATTGAAATAGAAGACCTACTACCTGAACCCTGGAAGGATTCCTACACTGGTCTGCCATGATACCAATGAAAATCTTTAGAATCTCTACCTCAAATAGTGTGACCTTTGAACTCCCCTTAACGGTGCACCCTCTTGGTGCATACTTGGATACGTTGAAAGATAGACTCATTCATCCCAATATGATCCACTATATTCTAAAATGATGTTCCATACATTACCATCTGAGTCGTAGCTATCTGAATGAAAACATCCAATCCCTTGAGAAACCTCTAAATCTTCTAAATTTTAGTGGCAATATTGGTATAAGAATATTTATACAAGGCATAGAAACATGCCTCACACTCCATAAGAGTCATAAAACCCTACTCTAAGAGATAAAAATCATCTCTCATATGATCCCTCAGACTGTAAGGCATAAACCTCTCCAAAGAAAGCCTCAGCAAACTGATCCCAAATCATCTCTGGAAAATCAAGTGGTTTGCAACTGACAAGTGACCTTCACCATTCCCTAGATGTATCTCTCAACTGATAAGTAGTGTAAGAAACCCTATATGATTTAAGAGATCTAATGTTTTACAACTTCTCTCTACAATCTATGAAGAACTTATAGGCATTCTCGTCCACGACACCACCGAACCTAGGAGGACCCAAATGAGTAAATCTCTCAAACCTCTTTTAATATTTAAATGACAGAATTGTATTTGCAATAATAGGAGATATAGTAAATCTGACTGCCTGAGATCCCATCTGAGAAGGTAACATAGACAAAGACTAGAATCTTGACCTTAGAATACTATACTTAGATATATGCACTAAATGAGGAACAACACTCAGAGTCTTTGGAGTACCATAAGCTAATGTTAGTAGCACTAGAGGATCCACACCCAGGATAGAAAGAACACCATAAGCAGAATCTATCATAAATAAAGGCAGAATACTCGAACCTGGAGAAACCCCAAGTGCATGCAAAGGAGCACCTTCTAAATACGTCAGTAGATAAATCAACAACCCTTCTAAGACTGGGGTATAGGAACTCTATGGAATGAGAGTGAGACCTATAACTCTAACATGCTCGACCTGAAGCTCGGGGGAAAGTCCCTTAGTGCTATATCATGATAGCGTAGATCCTCATGCCTGTCCTTTACCTCAAGCCTGACCACGACCCAAAACTCACCTTCTAGACAAGGCTCTCTTCTTAGATAAAGGCTCTACATTTCTAACCTCACGAGATATAGTCATCACCATCTGCATAGAAAAGAGTGAAATACTATTTAGAACACAAGGTGTGAAATTTACACATAATATAGAACAAAATAAGAAAAGTTTCTTAAGGATGTATTATAGGCTCTCAAAGATAGATACCAATAGCTACATACAAATCCATGAGACTCTATTAGACAATATATTCTTACACTCTTAAGACTAATGAAACCTAGATGCTCTGATATTAATTTGTCATGACCAAAAACTAAAGGTCGTGATGGCATTTGTCATGGTAAGCCTTCAAAAGTAAGCCTATCACCCAAACTAATATGAAATCAAGTATAATACCAAAATCCAAGGTAAGAATCGTCGAACGGAGTCAAACTACACATATATAGTAAAACTGGTAAGTTCATAGCCAAAATACCATAAGAATATCCCAAAACTTGGTGTCACAGTGTAAGAACCAACTAATACAACTCAAAGTCAATATATATACATATATATATAATTATATAATATCCAAAAGAAAAAACTCTATCTCTAAATACAAATAAGATATTGTCTAGATAAGAAAAGGTAGATGTTAATTCCAGATGCATAAATCAATCGCTACCATAAATATACTCCAAGTACTGCCTTAATAAACTGTCGTGTGATATATTCGAATGTTGATATATATTGAATAGGTACCATAAGGTTGATTATGCTCCAATTATACTTAGTAGGTATCATAGGTTGATTGAGTAAAGTAGAAAATAAAGCATACAAAGCACACACTAAGGGCACCCCTTCAGCAACTAGAAAATGTCCCAAATAGTAGCCTAATCCATCTTCATTAACAATGCTACAATATTCACATATACCACATGAAATTATGATAAAGAAGCACAAGTATACAAATATCCTATATAAAGGTCTGAGAAAATGGTACACATAGATATATATCACATCAAGATGATAATACAACATGGAATAACCATAATATATATATGAAATGCAATAAATATGATAATGATAATGATGATGATGCCTAAGGTTGTCACACAACCTTCATATACACCTAATAAGCTATACTCCCAAGGTAAGACCCATGAAGGGTTCATCAACCCTCATAGAATACAATATCTAATACCAATATCCATGACTACTCTCTGACATATTCCTTGGGAGAGGTGTTTTCGCCCAAAACTATACATCTAAGAAGTATAATGCGGTTGTTGTCAAATACATAACCCAACAGAGGTTAGGGTCAAACCTATAGGTAATAGGACGAATATCTTTCACGAATTTACTGAAGAAGTTAGAAAGTGCAAAAAAGTAAATGGGGGATTTTACGAGAACACTATCAAGAATAACGAATCTTGGCCACTTTGGTTGAAATTAATATGAGATGAATTCTAGGACTATGTTCCCCCTAATTTCCTAACTCCGTAGACTTATCTTGATTTACTAAACTATCCTAATATCTTGCATGCAGAATTTGATAAGATATGTATCACCAACCATCTTGTGAATGCATCAGTGAATTTCACTCTTTACTTTTTGTCTCAGAGTGTAGCCTTACTAACCCTCATTCTGGATCCTAAATGAACTATTACTTTTGAGTATCATGTTAATTAGATAAGGGTTGGTAGTCTTAAATTACTGTTGTGATCTAGTTTTCCTAATCTCTATATCTCTTGTGAAGTAAGTATTTAATACATACATATTCTTAACTTTTGCCATCATTAAGAAAATGATAACAACAAAGAAGATCATCATACATGCAAGAATATTGATTAAGTATAATTTTGCACTTCCTCTACTTTGTTATTTCATTAGGGTTCCCACAACCTAGTTAGGTTGTTTAGCCGTTCATGTTTGAAAGAACATCCATTGAATTTAAGAAAGAAAGCATATGCATAGTCTTAAAATAATTTATGAACAAAACCCGTTATCTAAAATTAATAATCAACTGTAAAAACCAAGAATAATGGATTCCAAGATTGAAAGTCAAACTTACAATCAATATAGTGTTATGAATATAAGAATGTGTAAACTAATACAAAAACATTAAAAGGGTATTTATGGATTACATCAGAACCCTAAAAATCCTAACCAAAATAAATAAGGAAAACTGGGTTGGTGACCACTTACGAGCCGTAAGAGGTACTTACAGACCCTAGGTCAGTGTAAGTATCAGAAGAAATCAAAAGTGTACGAACTTCCAGATACGAAGGCATTTATGAGGGGCGTAAGTAGTACTTACACCCCATAAGTGGATTTCATAACTCTCAGAGAAAATCTTCAGCTTTTAGAACTTTTTTCTTATCTTCAACTTTTAGAACTTATTTCTGACACCTACGGAGGGACCTACAACTATCATAGGTACCACTTATGGGATGTAAGTAGCCCCATAAGTGGTTCTTCTATACCTTTTCATCATCTTTTTTTCTCTTCAACTCCAAAACCCAGTTTCTTCCAAAAAAATACAAAAACACATCATATCTAACAAAAAAGACCTAAGTACTTGCATATTTTTTGGTTTTAAGCATCAAAAGTGCCATGAAATCATTAAACATCAACACCCTCAACTTAGAATATTTATATGTACTCAGGAAACAAACATAATAACAAAACAAAATAATGCTTAACCAAGAGAAACCTAAGGTACCTACGATAGTCGACTCAATTTCATCTCAAAAACATTACCCCCTCTTATTTCTAACTTTTCAAAACTACTGTGTGGATCTATGTAGCACAAAAAACAAAAAAGACTCACATATTTTTTATCACTATGAATATTACTTTCGGTGGGATTAACCGATAGGAGGAATTACCTAAGTAGATTACTGAAAGGGAGATTAAATTAAATGCGCCTGCCCTAAAATATGCTGACTTCTTAAAGGATAAAACCTTATGTGCATGAGAATATTAGGGTTCCTCCTGAACCCGTCATTATGCTGCAGGGGAACCATCGATTTCGTGAAAATCTTCAGAAGTAAAAAGTTTGATCATGCAAGAGAATTTGCATTATGAAATCATTGGTAAGTTTTCATACGGAAAACCTGATGTCACTAAACTAAGAAAAGTAATCCCAAAGCAATGCGAGGTTAAGGGAGAGTGCACAGTAGGGGTTTTAGATACAAGACACATATTAATTCATTTGTATCAATTGGAGGACTATGTACAATTGTTATTAACCAATGTATATTATGTCAAGGCCAAAGACAAGTATTGGCAAATAAGGACACTCAAGTGGGATCCATGGTTTGAATTGAATATTGAAACCACTGTTGATATGGCATGGATTTCACTACTAGATTTACCACCAAATGTTTTTGCCAAGGAAGCCATTTTCTCAATTGCATCTACTATTGGTAAACCATTAGTAGTGTATATGTTCACAAGGAATCATACGAGGCCAAGTTGTGCAAGAGTAAAGATAGAGGTAGATCTGGTCACTAAACTACTACACAAAGTTAAAATCAATGAGGAAGATGATATCACTAGAGACATTAAGTCCAAATGGATTAATATTCAGTATGATCATAAACCTAAGTATTGGAAAGACTATTGCTTACAAGAGCATGATGAGGAGTCATGTTGGAATACTCATTCAGAGCTATATGATCAGATGCAAAAGCAAAGAGAGGTAAAAGATGATGTTAAAGAAGATGGAAAGAAATAAGAGAAAGTAAAGAAAAATATAGGTATTGCCAATAAAAAAAATCAATGGACGCAAAGAAGAAGTAAGCACAGAAGAGACAAATATGATCATATAGAGGGAGAAATGATGGAGAAGGCTGCTGAAATAGAAACATCAAATGCCTTTGATGTTTTAGAACAAGAAAAGACAAAAGTGTAACAAAATTCCAGAAACATAAAGAAACAAGAAAGCACTAAGGAATGGGTGACAAAGAATTTTGGAAAAATAGATACTATACCAGCAGAAGAACTACACTCCAGCAATGATAGTAGTAAAGAGCAAAAACAGTAAAACAATGATAGTAATGATCAGATACAACATGCAAAAGGGATAACAAGATAAATTATAGAAAACAAGTATAAGGTCAACAACACATAAAGAAGAGTGGAAAGTCCCAAAATGAGTCTAAGGAGCTAGTGGTGATAAGAATATAAAAACGAGAATCAGGAGCAAGTACTGGAGGATGTTGTACCTTTATCAATTAAAGCATGGAATATGCTTGATGTAGTTAATAGCAAGAAGGAAGACCTGGATTCAGAAGACTTGGTAGATATTATTAATGATATAGCAAGGCAAGGTGATCTATCTCCAAAATAGATCAAGTCTCTAAAGACAAGCATGGAAAACATAACAAAAAAAAGAAAAGATACAAGTGCAAGTTCAATGCAGACAAGGAGCCATACATCAAAATCTATATAAAAATAAATGCTTTAATCTGGAACATAAGGTCTATTAATACACAGAAGGCTTTTATAAGGTTGATAAAAATACACAAAAGATACCAATTTATTTTCATAGGCCTTAGGGAACTATTTCAGGATGGGCAGAATATTAATGATTATAAGAGAAGGCTGGGAATGCAATATGCAGTAGTTGATATGTCAGGCAAGATTTAGTATTTTATGGAGTCAACTATGGAGTACTCTATTATCAGTGATGAGAAACAATAGCTTTCACTCAGACTGGAGAATCAGAATGCAGGAGTGGTAGTTGTGGTTATATTAGTTTATGCAAAATATAGTCAGCTTGAGAAACTTCAGTTGTGGGAATCTCTTGGGGCACTAACTAGTACAATAACCAAATCTTGGCTGGTAAGTGGAAATTTTAATATCATTAGGCATGAAAAAGAGAATCTAGGGGGATTGAAAGTTACTTTTGAAGATATAGGAGACTATAATTATTGCATCAACACTTATAATTTAGAGGAGATTGCTTTTAAGGGGAGAAAATTTACTTGGTGGAATGGCAGAGTAGATAGAGATTGCATATTCAAAAGACTTGATAAGGTTTGCTTTAATGATAAGTTACAATATTTATTTCCTGTTATGGAAGTAGAAAACTTGGTCAGAAGTGGTTCTGACCATGCACCAATGTTACTCCATTTTAATACCTATCAGGATCACCTTATCAAGCCATTTAGGTTCCTTAAATTTTGGCTTAAAGAAAAATATTGCTTGGAGGTCATTAAGTAGAATTGGAAAGTGGAAAGATAAGGCAACCCATTCCTTATTTTTCATTAAAAGATGAAAAGGACTAAAGATGTAGTGGAGTAAGCAAACTTTTGAAAATAAGATGTGATTAAGGTAAGGGAAAAGCAGTTTGAGGAGGTTTCCATAGGGGATAATAGGTCAATTTTGTTCAAAGCACAAACTGAATTAGCATTGCATCTGAAAAGGGAAGAAGAATTCTGGAAACAAAAAGTAGGTTTTGAGTGGTTCAAGGATGAAGAAAGAAACGCAAGATTTTTCCATGTAGTTGTGAAGGGAAAAAGATTAAGACTAAAGATTAGAAGAATCCAGAATGATGAGGGTATGTGGCTAGAGAATTAGAAGGAAATTACTGAAGCTGCTACTATGTTCTATTAGAATCAATTTCAGAAGTAAGAGGATGCTGAGGACTTTACAATGTTGGATGTACTACCAAAAGTAGTAATAGAAGCACAAAATGCCGAGTTAAGGAAAATCCCAACTATTGATGAAGTAAAGGTGGCAGTCGTGGGTTTGAATAAAAGTAGTGCTAGAGGAACAGAGGTATGACGGGTTCCTTCTTCTAGGATGCTTGGGACATAATATCAAAAGATCTACATTAGATGGTGGTGGCGTTTTTCAGTGGATATGACCTTCCAAGGTTTATCACACATACCAATTTAGTGTTGCTACCAAAAAAATTGATAGTTAACATTTGTTTAGACCTCATACCTATTTCACTTAGTAACTTTGTGAGTAAGATCTTCTCAAGACTTATTCATGAAATAGTTAAGTGTTTATTCCCTGATATTGTGTCTGAAGAACAAGCTATATTTGTTCATGGAAGAAGTATTGCAGAGAGTATCTTAGTTATCCAGGATATAGTGTCTGAAATTAGAAAAAGGGGAAAGCCACCAAACATGGTCATGAAGTTGGACATGATGAAGGCTTATGATAGAGTGGAGTAGCTCTTTCTGACAAAAGTTCTAAGGAAGATCAGTGTTTGTGAAGAGATCATACATATGGTATTCAGGTTACTATCTAATTATTCGTACTCCTTATTATTAAATGGAAAACCTAAAGGTTTCTTTAAATCCTTTAGGGACCTTAATCAAGGGGATACTATTTCACCTACTTTATTCATCATTGCAGTAGAGGTATTATCTAGAGGATTGAAAGAATTATTGCTAAGGAAAGAATTCAAACTATTTGGTATGCCTAGAGGCAGTCCAAGACTCAATCATCTTGCTTTTCCAGATGATATGATCATACTGTGTAAAGATGAGTTGGGTACTTTACAATTGTTGATTATAACTCTAGAAAGATATGAATTGGTGTCTAGTGAGAAAATAGACAAAGAGAAGTGTGCATTGTATCTACATGGTAGTGTGTCCAATGGAGCTGCAGTTATGGCTAAAGTTGCTACTAGAATCTTGAGGAAAGAATTTCCATTCAATTTTCTACGGTGTCTAGTATTCTATATGAGGAATAAGAAGATCTACTATCAATATCCCATGAATAGAATCAACAACAAATTACAAGCATGGAAGGGTAAGCTTTTATCCTTTGGGAGTAGAGCTATTTTAGTAAAGCATGTGCTTCAAATTATACCAATACACTACCTTTCAGTTATGAATCTGCCTAAGAATGTCTTAACTAATATTTAGAAATATTTTGTTAAGTTTTTTTGGAGTAGTAATATAGGAGGGAAGGGTAGACATTGGGTAGCTTGGTCCAAGTTGTGTCTATAATAAGAGGAGGGTGGATTGGGATTTATATTGTTACAACATGTATCCCCAACTTTTTTTTGTAAATTATGTTGGAACTTTAGAACCAAAAACTCTATATGGAGTGAATTTAGGCTGAATAAGTACTGCAAAAAGCTCTATCCTAAAGAGGTTATGTGGAAACCAGGAGGAGGATCCCAAGTATAGAAAAAGATGCTTCAAGTAAGGGATCTCACTAATCATATTATAACATGGAGAATAAGAGGAGGAGATGCTCATATTTAGTATGATAATTGGAGTAGAGTAGGATATTTTTACTCTATTATAGAGGACAACAGGGAATGGGATGTTAGACAATAAAGGGTCAAAGAATTGACAAAGGAGGGGCAGTAAAATATAGAGTTGCTAAAGGAATTATTTATAGAGGAAATTGTGGAACGCATAAGTAAAAAGGTATCTTCTCCATAAAAAAATTACAAAAAGACAGTAGTATGGTCAGTGGAAGCAAGAGGAATTTTAGTGTCAAATCAGCATGGAATTATGTAAGGCATAGAGAGGAACCTAATGACTTTTACAAATAGTTATGGATAAGGGGTTTAACATTCAAGATAGAATTTTGTTATGTGGAGAATATGGAGAGGGAAGATAGCAGTGGATACTACTATCAAAAGGTGGGGAGTTGAGATACCATCCAAATACTGGTGCTGTCAAAACCCAACACATGAGACAGTGTCTCATGTGTTGCTGAGATCTGATTATGCTAATAGGACTTGGTACGACTTCTCTTCTTTTGTAGGTATAAACATTCAAGGATTGAGTTTGAGGAATACAATTTATATATGGTGGAATATAGATATGAAGCCAAGGGAGAAAATATATTTTAGAGCTATGCTGGGAATAGTAATATGAAGGCTTTGGAGAAGAAGGAATGCATTGAAACATGAAGGGAAAGGTGTATCTGTGCACAGGATGATCATGAATGTAACCAGACACTTGAGGATGCTACTTAAGCTTAGAAAACCAACACTAGAGTTCTCATTTGAATGGCCAGTCATAATACAACAACTTAGTCAGTTGAAGCCTACAATTAAGGTAACACCAGTTCTATGGAAACTACCACAAAAAGGTTGGGTTAAATACAACACTGACGGGGTCTCAAAAGGAAATTCGGGGAGAAACTCTTGGGCAATTTGTTTAAGGGACACAAATAGGGACTTACTACATGTAGTAGGAGCAATAATTAAAGACAAAAATAGTATAGAAGTAAAGGCTATGGCTATCTTAAATGCAGCTAGACATTGTAACTCATCAAAGCAAGATAAAGTAATCATTCATACAGATTCTTTACTGATGCAGAAGCTATTAATGAGAGAATAGGAGATACCATGGAAAGTAGAAGACATAATCAGGCAAATCTGGTAACTGCTTTCAACTAAGCAAGTGCAAATAACTAATATATACAGAGAAGGCAACCAATTAGCAGATTACTTGGCTAACATAGCATTGGAACAAAATATATTTACATATATAATATTCCAAAAGCTACCAAGTACATGCATAAAGATTTTAAATAGTGATAAGCTTCAATGTTCTTATCTGAGGCTAGCATTATAAAAAAAGTAGACAGACTGGAGAGGCTAAAGAAAGTTTATTCGCATGCATCAAATTTAAAACCTAGGAAGGTAAACAAAAAAGGGAAATTGCTACTTAGCCTAACTATACCAGCTAACAAAAAAGGACTTTCAGTAGATCAGGGGGTAATATAGTTAAATCTTCATTGCATGCGATTAAGAAATTTGATACCATCTAGTCACAAGTGGGTCTGAGCATCTCACAATCTCCATCCCTTCCATAACTAGTCAAGAAGGACAATGTTATGTTTCATGTTAATTAGCATAATCAAGAGCGGCAATGGGAGTAGTTTCCCAGGATTGAATACCAAATCTCAGCGGATTGGACCTTTTTTTATAGCTCCAAAAATCAATTCATGCACCTATATACTGGAGATCTCAGCTGGAAAAAGAGAGAAGATACTATCAAACAACAGCCAAAGAATAAGTGGTAGCTCAGAAGAAGAAGACGAGCTTACTCTTAAATATAGAAAAGGACTCAACTCAGTAAGACCATGATATAGTGTTTATTACCCAAAGTTGAAGTAGCTCAAGTTGAAGAGTCTTGAAGACAAACATGATGGGAGAGGTAGAAATACAAAAAGGAATAAGATGATCTTAGCTTATTTTGGAAACCCTACACACTTTATATGTACGTTTATCTTTGGATTGGGTCACTCTTTGGGCCGATCCGAGTGTAGTTAGTAGGCTTGTGTTTTTTTTTCTTTTGTGTTATTTGGATGGGTTGGTCCATTCATTATGGAATTGTTTTTTGATTATTAATAAAAGTATAAATTCAAAAAAAAAGTAGCAAAAAAATGCGACACAAAGGAATCAAGCTATTGTATTAAATTAGAAATAAATAATAAAGAAAATATGTAGTATACACTACCCGAACAGATAAACAACTAGCAACACAAACCATTTACCCTCATAGAAAGAAGTCCCAATCTCACAGTATGATCGTGCATGTTACTATGGGGAGGATATTGAGACAATAATACTCACAAAATAAGTTCTTATCAATGTGAATAGAATAGTATAAGCTTGCCCTTATATTCTTTACATTAGCCTTTCTTATAATTCTTCTTTATTTATCCTCTTTTTTCTTTTATTGCTTATTTTGAGTTGCAACACCTATAGGGGTATCAAGTTACTGAGTCATACTATAAAGGTTTAGGAAAGGGTGATAGAGTTAAGGTTGAGAAAGATTGTGACTACTTCTGAGAATTAGTTTGATTTTATGCCAGGTCATTTGACTAATGAGGCCACTTATCTCATATGGAAATTAGTGGAATAGTTTACGAAGAGGAAGAAGGACTTGCATATGGTGTTCACTGATCTTGAGAAGACTTATGAAAAATCCCAGAGAGATTCTATGGAGGTGATTGGAGTCTAGAGGAGTACCTATGGCATACATGAGGTAGATTTAGGATATGTATGATATAGTGAAGACTCGTGTAAAGATGGTGGGAGGAGATTCAGAACCCTTTCCTATTTTCACAAGGTTGCACTAAGGATCAACTATTAGCCTATTTTTATTTGCCTTAGTGATGGATATTTTTATGAAATGTATTTAAGGAGAGGTTCCTTGGAGTATGTTGTTTGCTGATGATGTTGTTCTAATTGGAAAGATTTATGGAGGAGTTAATGATAAATTGGATGTTTAGAACAGACCCTTGAGTTTAAAGGATTTAAGTTAAGCAGGACCAACATGGAGTACTTGGAATATAAGCTTAGTGATTTATTGCATGAGGTTAATGTGGTAGTTAAACTAGATTATCAGGTTATTTAAAAGAGGGAGAGTTTCAAGTATCTTGGGTCTATGATTCAGAGAAATAGTAAGATTGATAAGGATGTCACGCACCGTATTGGTGCAGGGTGGTTGAAGTAAAGGCTTGCTTTGGGGTCTTGTGTGATAAGAAGGTGCTTCTAACCTTAAAGGTAAGATCTACAGAGTGTCTATCTGACTGACTATGTTGTATAGAGTTGTGTGTTGTCCAGTTAAGAACTCCTACATCCAAAAACTGAAGCTAGAAGAGATGAGGATATTGTAATTAATACGTAGAGTTACCAAGAAAAATAGGGTTAGAAATATGATTATTCAGGAGAAAGTGGGAGTAGCTTTAGTGGAGGATAAAGTATAGAAAGTAAGGCTGCAATGGTTTGGTCATGTAATGAGGAGGTGCATGGATGCTCTAGTATAGAGGTATGAGAGGCTGTATATGGATGGTTTTAGGTAGTGTAGATGTAGGCCAAAAAAGTATTAGAGGGTTGTGATCAAGAATGATATGAAGTAGTTAGAGCTTATAAAGGACAAAACCCTTGATAGGAAGGTGTGAATGACTCAAATTCAGGTAGAGAGTTAGCCGGTAGGAGTTCAGCGGTTATAGTAGGAAAGAGTGCTTTGTTTGTATCTGTTCCTAGAGTTTCTTGTTTTTATGGTGTTTTGGTAATGTCTATGTTTTTGGATAGATAGTTTATAGTTGTACCTTGTAGGTGTCTTATCTCCTTTATTATGTAGCAACATGTTATCCCATCTTATTCTGTGCTTTTGTGTTTTTATTTATTATACTGTTACATGTCTTGAGCTGGGGGTCTATTGGAAACAACATCTCTAATTCATTATATTTGAGGTAGTGGTATGTACTGCATACACTTTATCCTCCCAGACCCTACTTTGTGTGATTACACTGGGTGTTTTTTTGTTATTGTAATTTTTTTCCTTTTTGCTTTTATATTTTTGTAATTATTTTTCCTTTTTACCACACCTATACCTACTCTTTTTCCTATTTTCAAACCCTTTTTCATACCTAATTCTTGAAGACATACCTTATAATAGCCACCTTCAACTTAGGCTACTTGCTTCAGTTGAGGTACACAATGTTCAAGGAGGGGCTAGGGCCAAAACAGGTTCATTATAATTAAACTGAGAAGGTGAAAGATAGAAACAAAAAAATGGGTAAATATAGGCTTAAATTTAGGGATCAGAGGATACTTATTCACATTTGGATGGTCATTTAGGCTAAGAGTAAAGTAAATTCAAAAATGGCCTATGGTCACATCCTAACCAACTATCCTACAACCTAGGCAAGACTTACTGAGCAAGTTTTGGATTATATGCACAAAGGGAACTAAGTAAATATCTCACACACATGGTACAGGGTTATATTGCTAGCTACTACCTATCCAGTTCATGTAAATGCTAAACTATGATTATTTTGTCCCTAATCCTAATGCCATAACAAGATTCATAATAGACACACATATATTCACATCACACAATTCACAAAACTTTTTGGAGGCGTATTAATCTTCACAAACACTTAAAAACAAACAAAATATGTCAACTTCCCTTAGGTTCCTTAGTTTTCTCCTTATTAAACACAGAAAAAAGTAAAAAATATATGATAGAAATACAAAATAACCTAAATATGCCAGTTCTACTATGATAGCAAAGAAACATGGAAAAAACCATCGTCTGTGGTGCACCCTACCCCAACTAAATACTATGCTCTATCCCTAGTGCATAACAACAATATAAAACAAGGAAGTGAAGATATACATAGGATGCTCTAGGCGTCCGTAGCAGACTTGCCCCCCATCAATGGCATCTCATGGCTCATCCTATGGAGGTTGTGGTGGGGCACTACTAGAATACGTTCCTGCTGCTATGTCAGCTTATCTCTGCTTCTCAATAGACTGGGACACCCTGTAATTATGGGCATTTCTTTTTAGGGCCTGATCAAAAGGTAAGGTGGGGCTTGTAACTCTACCTCCCGGCTTCTCTTAGTCCTAACCGCTGGGACCAAATCTTTCTCTACAAATAAATAAAATCTTATAGATGAAGGAGGAGGAAATAGCTGTTTTAAAGATAGAATGACTGAAACCTGGCTCTCTACCAGTGATCACACCTCAACATGCAATATAGCCATCTTGTCACGAAAGCTAAACAAATCAGGAGCCTGAACCTCATGAAATCATGTAGTCATCCTAGACTCTAAGCTATTGATCCGAACATGAAGCACCCTCATATACTTTGCCATCATACAACTCATCCTCGCCTCAAATCGGGCATCAATAGTTTCAAGTGTAGTCTGGACCCAAGACTGGATCTGTCCATAAAGTACAACCAAGTGAGATCCATCTGAGTGAGGTGGGCTATCACCTTATCCTGATGCTCAACTAGGCAAAATAGAAACTCACACAACATGTTAACCAAAACAACAATTATGGGGCAAAGGAGCAAAGTGGATTTACCAGCCAGCTTAGAAGTAGAAGACAGGGATGACATAGATGTAGTAGATGCCCCCTACCCACCTATATAAATCTCAATCTTATCTCTGTGATTGCCCGTCTATATATCAATACCAATATTCAGCCTCTCAACAGGCTCAACCAGAACTAATGCTCCCTCAGAATGGACCAACATTGTAGTAGGAAGTGGTTGTGTTCTCTATGCAAGAATTGAGTTTCCTAAATCCTTGATCAAACTAACATCCATAGTACTCATTACCTTAATCCTGTGATCAATATTAGGAATAGTCAAAATGCCTGTTGTTTCACATAATTGCGGGATTAGATAAGGGAAAAAGATAATGTTGGTCTTACTAAATGCTCTAACATGAATCTACAGCTGGATCAGTGCCGCAAAATCCATATCATATCTAGGAAGAAGGGTCGCAACCTATGTGGCTCTATCCTATGTAAGTATGTTGTCCAACAAATTTGAAATCACCCTGAAACATACCATGGTCCACCAAAATTTTGCTATAAAATGTAGGAATGACTTTTTATCTCCCTCTTACCCTCTATAGTTTGGCATCAGTGCCCAAGTCAGAAATATGGATGGACAACCACCTTGCCAAGTTAAGTCTTTACCGTCTGTACTCTATATGGTCCATCTATCTAGCAAAAATGTCATCTAAAAATCAAATTTTGCTTTTAATGCCGGTGCTATATACTCCGACCGAAATAATACTCGATTGATGGCTACCTCAGAAATGATACTCTGACCCCTCAAACCAAAGTATGGGTCAACTGTGGCTGCTTGAACCCGCTACCTTTATATGGGGTAGTCAACTAAATGGTAAAATCATAAGAACCATAAAAATCATGAACTAGCACTTCACTGTATGAACCTTGGGGTCAATTCATCCACCTCAACTAATATCTGTAGGCCTACAAAGATGTTGCCCTGCTATCCCTATAAAATCAATCTTCTTTTTTGTTGCAATACTCTTTTTTAGAAGACTCTGACTAGTCAAGAAGTTATCCTTCTAAAATATATGATGTAACCCCTCTACACACTATCTCATTAAAACCGTAGCAATAGGTATATCCAAAATATGTGTAGGATCAAATGCTGGGGCAACAGGTGGTGGAATAGGGGGCTGAGTGTCTTGTGCTACTGCTGATGTAATCTATAATAGAACTTGAGTTGCACCCTTCTCAGACTTGGGTGTAATTGATATCAAAGTCGATGCAAAGCAAAGTCACTAGCTGAATTAGATTCAACTTCTGATCCCTCCTTAGACTAGGAATCGGGTGTATCATCCTCCTCTGTAGACCAAACTAAACCTTATCTCCAAATCCATAGTATGAATCTACTTCATCCTATTCATCATTGTCTTCCTCCTCAGACTAGAAAGAGTGTAGTGGTGTCTAACTCAGATTATTTATTTGAGGTACAGTCCTAAATACCAGAGGTGATAGAGGCTGGTCCCCTACCTGTGGTGCCTGTATGAGATGAACACCTAATGTAGCGACAACTGCTATTACTGTAGTCAATCTATGAGATCTGCCCCTAGTAATTCTTGGGACAAACGGTCTGTTTGGGATCACCAAGTATTCCTCTACTAAGCCACTCCTATCTGGAGACTTATCTTGAAGTATAGATTGGATTCACTTTCTTTTTGCTGCTTTTGGTTTCATAGTACCTAAAAAAGTAGTTGTTAGTTCTTGAGATAGAAGAAGGGAATAAAAGATATTGAAAAAGATCAGAATACCTAGGGTAGGGTACCTATGACCCACCTACGGGCTGTATGTTCTACTTACAAGGGTCGTAGGTACTATCGTTAGTGGCAAATAAAGCCCTGAAGTTTTAATGCTTCAGTTTTGACACGTACAAGGCCACTTTTGACTCGTAAGTGCTACTTACGAGGATAGTAAGTGCCTTCCTTAGGGTATTTCAACTTTTCTCAAATTGTTCATCCCACAAAGTGTAAATTGCAATATTAAGTCCAATTTTGTTTACTACAAAATATAGCAATTCAAGTTCACAGGTACAACACAAGAAATTTTGTGCTTTTTCTATACTATTCAACTTATACTTCCACACATGATGTAATAACAAGTAATCTCAAAGTAAATCATTCAAAATTTTAATTTTTACCAATTTAGGCTTCCTAAATTCCAAAGTTCAACATGAAGTATCAATTTTGGGCTTTAACAAGAATTATTTTTCGACTTCAATCATCACGACCAGTTTTTACTAAAGTTGGAGCAAAAATTGTTACCTGAATTTGAATAAACTTTGAAGTAGAAGATAATAAGATGAACTGTAGCCCGATTATGATGCTTATGCATGAAAATGATGGAATTGTGAGAGATTTTTGCATTTTATAGATTAAAGAGGGAAGTTAAGAAGTTTGAGTAGGAGTAGGAGTTTTAGTGTTTTAAGGTAAAGGGATAAGTGGATCAATTTTGGGGTATTTAAGAGTGGGGGTTGGATAGGATCGGGCCGGTTCACTTAGGCCCAACCCAGTTTTTTCTTTTAAAAATTAACCCTCAGTTTTGGTCAACTTACGTCCCGTAAGTGGTCTTCCATAAGTGAATCCTGTAGATGTTTTTTTTCCCTTTGATATCTATGACCCCACTTACGAGGTCATAGGTTTTACTTACAACCCCCATAAGTAGGTTTGTAAGTACAACTTTAGAGATCCCAAATTCCTCAGATTTTTACTTTGACTTTTACTGCACCACTTACCTGGTGTAGGTGGGACTTATGACCCCCATAAGTGGGTTAGTAAGTCCCTACCTAGACTTTTTTGAATCTTTTAATTTTTACCAGCTACTAGGTGTTTTCCCATGCTTTAAACATACAAAAAATGAAAACAAACTTAACACTAAAATACTAGGTTGCCTCCCAACCAATGCTTGATTTAACATCATGACACGATGTGGCTATGTTAGATACTTAGACTACACCAACAAGCCTATGGGTTGCCTTTCATGAAGCACCTAATTTAACACCGTGCCATGAATCAATTGCTTTGACTACTCATACTTTTCCAAGGCTTACATCAACACAAACTTTCACTTCATCAGTATTTACCATATAGTTCTTAACACGCTGATCATTCACCTTGAATGGGGATCCGTCGTCTCATTTCAACTCAATAGCACCATGTAGAAATACTCTAACCATAGTGAATGGTCCATACCTTCTAGATTTCAACTTGATCGGAAATAAGCGAAGTCTTGAATTATACAATAGGACCATATCACTAAGCCTAAACACACTTTTCTCAATCTTTTTCTCATGATACAACTTTATCTTCTACTTGTACAAAACTGAGATCTCATAAGCCCGGAGCTCAAATTCATCCAGCTCATTCATCTTGTTCATTCTATAGTTAGCTACATCAATTCACTCAAAATTAAGATTTGCAATGCCCGTAGTGCCTTGTGATCAAGTTTGACTGGTAAGCGGCATGACTTTACATACAAAAGCTGATATACAGAGGCACCTAAAGGGGTCTTAAAGGCTTTTCGATAAGCCCAAAGTGCATCGTCTAGCTTTCTTGACCAGTAAGTCATATTGGCATTTATATTCTTTGCCCTTATGGACTTGATCTCATAATGAGACCTCAACCAGCCCACTCAGTTCGTATGGTAAGGTGTTTCCATCGTATGTTTCACACCATATTTTTTAAGCAGGGCCTTAAGTAAAAGATTACAAAAGTGAGACCACCATCACTAATAATAGAATGCGGAGTGCCAAACTAAGAAAAGATGTTATTTTTCAAAAATATAGTAACACTTCAACCTTATTGATGGGAAGTGCAACCACCTCCACCTACTTCCAGACACAGTCGACTACCACTAGTATATACTTCATCCCATAAGAACTCACAAATAGACCCATGAAATTAATTCTCCACGCATCAAATAACTCTCACTCCAGAATAAGTGTCATGGGGAGTTCATGCTTTTGAGAAATCTTACCGTTCTGCTGACACTAATCATAGGCCTGAGCATAATCATAAGTATCATTGTAAATAGTCAGCCAATAGTACCCACACTATAGAATTTTATAGGTTGTACGAGTACCACCATGATGACCCCCAACTGGCTATGAATGAAAAGCCTTAAGGATGCTCATCATTTCCACCTCAGGAATACACCTCCGAATAACTCCATCCACACATACCTGAAAAAGATAAGGATTATCCCAGAAAAACTTTCTCACCTCATGCATGAATCACTTATGCTAATGAAACGATAAGTCTTTCGGGATAATATCACTTGCCAAAAATTTGGAAAAATTATCAAACCAGGGGATTAAGTCTTATAATGTTGCAAGGACCTGCTCATATGGAAAATTATCATCAATTTTAGCTTATCCCCTAATTTCACTTTGAGGCATAATAGGTGGTCTGTAACCTGGTTCTCAGTGCCTTTTTAGACTTTGCCTCAAAGTTAAATTGTTGCAACAAGAGTACCCAATGAATCAACCTCGACTTAGTATCTTTTTTTGATATAAGATAGCTCAATGTTGTATGATCAGTATGAACAATGACTTTTTTCCCTATCAAATAGGACTAAAATTTCTCAGAAGTAAGAACTACCACTAGTAATATCTGCTCAGTAACTGTATAATTTTTTTATATAGGGTTTAATATTTTGCTAGAATAGTATATGGGGTGAAGGATATTCTCACATCATTGGCCTAGGCTAATTCCTTAAGCCATACAACTAGCATTACATATTACCTCAAAAGGTAAGGACCAGTCTAGAGACACAATAATCTAAGACGATATCAACCACTTCTTAAGGTACTCAAAGGCGTTGAGACACAGATTATTAAATAAGAATTTCACCTCCTTCTCTAAAGTCTTGAATAATGGATTAGCAATTTTAGAGAAGTCCTTGATGGACCTCCTATAGAACCCAACATAGCCTAAGAAACTTCTAATACCTTTAACTAAAATTGGTGGAGGTAATTTTTCAGTCACCTCTATATTCGCCCTGTCAACCAAAATACCCCTCTTCAAAATCTTGTGTTTGAGAACAATACCCTTTTTCACCATAAGGTGACAGTTTTCACAATTCATAACCAGGTTGCAATCCTGACATCTCTAAAATGCATTAGCTAAATGGGCAAGACAGTCATCAAATGAGTCCCCAACTATCAAAAAGTCATCCATGAAGATTTCTATAGTGTCCTTCACTATATCAGAAAATATCAACATCATAAAATGTTGAAAGATGGTAGGAGCATTGCAAAGTCCGAACGACATCCTCTTGAATGCAAAAGTACCATATGGGCATGTAAAATTAGTCTTCTCTTGGTCTTTAGGGATAATAGAAATCTGAATATACCCTGAATAACCATTAAGAAAAATAATAACAACCTATGCCTGCAATTCTGTCTAATAATTGACCATAAACGACATAGGAAAATGGTCTATTTATGTCCAAGTTCTCAACTTTTGACCATCTATGCACATTCTTTATCCAATAACCTGTCTCATGGGCAGTAACTCATTCATCTCATTTGGGAACACATTGATCCCACTATTATTAGGTGCACATTGAACCAGGATTGCCCATTTAATATTTGTAATAGGACAAACCACACCTAGATCTAACCACTTTATGATCTCTTTCTTCCCTACTTCTTACATAGGTGGGTTCAAATAATGCTGCGCTTGATGCTGGGAAAACAATCAGGTTTAAGCTAAATTTTATGAGTAAAAATACTAGGTAAAATCCCTACAATATCTGTAATAGTCCATCCGATGGCCCTTTTAAATCTCTACAATACTAAAATCAATGCCTCAATGGGTGGTCCCTAAAAATACATACTGCAATTGAGAAAGGATGTTGCCTTGCATCGTGATCGCAAAGGTCGGATCGCGATAGCGAGATTGAGCTCCTAGTATGGGTATAAATAGACACTTTTTGCATGATTTTACTCATTCTTCATCCAATTTCTTAAGAACTAAAAGCTTAAATAGTGAGATATCTTAAAAGTGAAGCTTGTGGGTGATTTAAGAGATTGTCTAACACTTGTCTACACAATTATCTTCCAATTTGTGGTAAGATTTCACGCCTTTATAGTTGATTTTCCCCCTTTTCATTTTTATAAATTTCAAAAACTTAGAGGCTTGAATTTAGCCCTAAATTAGCTCGGAATTCACCCATTTATTTGAGGGTAATGATTTTTTGAGCATGTGAGAAAGTTGGGTTGGTTTTGAAAATATAATTTTTCATAAATAGGACCCACATAGGATTTTGATGTGATTTTTGAAAATGAAGCACAATAGTGTAATACGGATATCATTATTCTCGTATTAATGAGTAGAATGTGATTTTGATAGCTTGACATTTTGCGGCAGCTTCTCGGAAGGAAAAAATGGTGATTTGGCAAATTTTGTGAGCTTTTTTCGACGTCCAGGTAGGCTAGGTTTTACCCTTATTAGATTGAGAAACTTCATAGTATTTTTAGGATATTGTTTTATATTTGGAATGAGTTTTAGGTGTTGACATGATAAATTGAAATATTTGGGGTTAGTTAGATCATTTAGACTATTTTGGATACCATTTTGGGCATAATTAACCTAGTTATTCCTATATTAGGTGAAATTGATCTTGTAGGCTCTTGTTAGGGTGGAAATACTATAGTTACTCCACTAATAAAGAGATTTCCTTGGTTACTTGAGTTTAGTATGAACTTACCCAAATTGCCATACCTTAGGTGGAATGGACTTAGTTGCCCTATATTAGGAGGAATTGCTATCTTAGGACTAGTTATGGATTGTTCAACATCTAATAGTGGATTTAGATACCTTAGCCTAGTTTGGGGTAAACATTGCTTGTTAAATGATTTTGAGGATTTAGATATGTGTTCTTCGACCCACCTTAAGCCAAGACTTGTGATAGTTATTAAAGATACTTTAATACGCTTGTGTACATATAGGGAGATGGTTATTTGGTGATATTTAGACACGTTGGTATTGTTGGTTATGACGAATGATGTTGGAAGTAATGCTTAAAAATTATTCTATAAATAAATTCTTGGTTAAGCTTATGTTGAGCTATTGAATATGTATTGTTTTATCTATTAATTGGGCTACTGAATATACTATTTAATAAGACCTTTATTATCATATTGGCTACGCCAAAAATTATGATCTTCATTGGGCCAACGAATGAGCTATTAACTATGCTAGTGATCATGCTTATCCATAAATTAGCATTTACGCTTCTGTTCATGCTAGAGGCCATATTTATTGACTACATTGGAGATTAAGGCATTAATTATGCTATGAATAAACTATAGATTATGCCATAGATTTGATATTGACCAAGCTAATGATAAGCTATACCAAGCTAATGATAAGCTATCTATTATGCTAATGATAAGTCATTAATTAGGCTATTGATAAGTTATAGCCTATGCTTGATAATACATATTGATTATGTTAGAGGTCATGTTTAATAACTGTATTGGCAAATACAATATGAATTAGAACATGATTATTGATTATATTAATAATTATGTTATTGATTATGCCCAAGATCATATTTATTTACTATATTAGAAATCACGCTATTGGTTATGCTAGCACTCACGATTTTAATTATGATTATTGATCATGTTAATATATTATGTTAATGGTTATGCTATTGTGTACTCTATTGATTAGGTTATTGGCCATATTGATGATGATATTGATTATACATATGCCCGGCAAGGCTGGAGGATGATTAGGATGATATGCATATCTGCAAAAACCAGAGGATGATTATGATGATATATATAAAAGTACAGCCAGAGAATGATTATGATGAAATATATATATATAATTAACAAGGCTGAAGGATGATTATGATAATATATATACCAAGCAAGGCAGGAAGATGATATTGATTATACATATGCCCGGCAAGATCATAAGATGATTATGATGATATTCATGAGGATATTATTGAATATCCATACCGGTTCGAGTCCGACTATACATATTATACTATGCTGATATACTTATTATTATATGATGACATTGGCATATGAGATTGATAATCTAGTGAATTTAAAAATAAGGAAATGGTTATAATGTAGTATGATAAGAATAGACTCTAGTGATATAATGATTAGTTGATAAGTATAAGTTAGCTGATAAATATTAGTTAGTTGATAAGTATTGGCTAAACGATGAATGTTGGTTAATTGGTAAATAATCACTAGATGATAAGTGATGATTATCTGCTATATGAAGATTAGTTAATAAGTGATATTTAGTTGCTAAAGGATGATTTATTGATACATGAGGATTAGTGTTACATAATGGTCAGTTGATAAGTGTGGACTAATTAGAAAATGATGAATATGGATAATCAATAGTTATAGTGAGTCATTACTTGGATGAATTCCAATTGGATTATGAGAGTTGATAAATGATGGTGGTGGGTTACTCTATCTTGTTGTACTTTCCACGCTTATGGTAGCTTGTAATGGGTTATTTACTTTCTTTCACTAATTGGCATATGGAAGATAATTTCGTAGTTATGATTTCATGTGTTGATGCTTTATGTTATGTTATGATGATATTCCTGGTTATCTACTTATTCATGTATGGCAATGTTGGAGATATTTAATGTTTGCTTTCGTACCTTGACTTAGTTATGTTGTCTTGCATTCTATAATTCTTATACCATGATTTTGCTCAGTCGGCTGATGATGCCTATTAAGTACCCATTGGTTTGGTACTCATACTACACTTCTGTACCTTTTTGGTGGAGATCTAAGTACTAATTGCTGTTATTGATCAACGTTCGTGCTGTGTTTTTATTTGGAGATAGAGTGAGCTCTTAGAGTCAGAGTCACCTATTTAATTTTATCTTACTTATGTCTTGAATTTAGTTTCATGACAGATTGTATTGACTATTCTAGAAATTTGGGTTATATTTATTGTATCTCTTGTACTGGCTCTATTAGGCCGTGGGATGGTATTTATGTAGTGACTACCTTTAAACTATTTCTATTGTCTTGCTTATTTCTAGTGTTTGATTGCCTATTAGGCCCTTTTGGGGTATTTACACAAAGTTAAGCCATTGTGTTTAACTCTGGGTTATGGTTTGGCTTACCTACTGGCTAGATAGAGTAAGTGCCATCATGACTCGTAAATTTGGTTGTGACAGAACCTTTGCCATAGAGTGTGCTTACCCTCTCATCATATTCATCAATGCCATTATTGTCAAAGTTCATGATCACTATTTATAGTGCCTCAACACCAAGTCTCTCTTCAGTGGGTACTTACTATATCATCCTCAACAGTGTCTATCATAGACACCACTTTCAAGTGTTTCAGCTGCCGTATTGGCTGACCTACATTATAAGTAACCTGTTTTCCATCGAGACAGAATTTCATATGTCCCATATCCATGTCAACCAATGCCCTACCCATGGATAGGAAGGGCTTTTCTAAGATAATAAGAACATCAAAGTCCACCCCACAATCAAGGATCACGAAATCAGTTGGGAAGATGAAGGTAACTACCTTCACCAAAACATCACATAATGCACCAACCGGTTTCTTTATAATCTGGTCATCCATCAATAATCTTATCGATGTGAGCTTAGGTGTCCCCAACCCCAACTATTTCTACACCACTAGCGATATCAGATTTATGCTAGCTCTTAAGTCACACAATGCTCGAGAAAAATTCAGAGACCCAACAGTCCAAGGAATAGTGAAAGCCTTGAGGTCCTTTTTATTCTTAACCAAATACCATAAAGCAATAAAACTACAATGGTGCATATTATCAGCGGGCTCAAAATTCACCATCTGTTTCTTACTAACCAGATCTTTCATGAACTTTGTATAGCCATGTATTTGATCTAATGCTTCCACAAGAGGAATATTAATAGATATTTCCTTCAACATCGAAATAAACTTTTAATACTTCCGTTCCTCTTGCTTCTTCTTTAATCTCTGAGGAAAAGGTGGGGGATGTCATGGAATAGTCTTTACTATAGGATCGACTTTCTTCCCCTTACCTTTATCCTTTTCAACTCATTTATCAACACCTACCAATTTTTATGATGACTCACCACTAGTCACCAACTTTTTAAATTCCACTTTGGGTACATCATCAATATCAACAACATTATCTTGTACCTCATCAACTACAGTCATAGGGGGATAAATAGTCTCCTTTCCACTCCAAGTGGTGATAGATAAATAGTGACTGGTGTTCTTCAGATTCTATACAGTATTTCTTGGAAAAGTACCCAATTGATGCAGATTCAAAGTAGACAGTATTTGACCAAACTACTACTTAAGCTGCTTAATTGCAGTAGCATGCAATTCAAATTTCTAGCTCAGTATTGAAATATCTGCCTTAATATCCTTAAGGCAACTCTCTTGACTCTCTGAACCCTTAACTAGCTTAGTTAGAAAGGCTTTTATCCTTGAAGTAGTATCACGGTTCCCCAAAGGAACATATGCACCACCCATCTCCTTATAGTCATTCTTTCGCCTCCAATCACCATTCTCTCTCTTTGCTTTGATCCCTATATCTGTCCCATAGTAGTTCCAACCTTGATTCCCTTGCCTTAAGTTCCAAGTGTCATGATTGGACCCTTGGCTCAAAAACCTGCCATTTCTCTATCTAAGTACTTTGCTATTTCCTCAATATCTGAATCATATAACTTAGGAGCTTTACCTTGTGCACCCACAACATTCACCTTTTTTGAACTCAAAGTTGCAAATTTCTTGGTCCATAACCCAATCTCTATCCTTAGCTATGCAACCTCTTGAGCCACTGTATGATCTATAATTTACTATTCGCTGGAAGCAATAATAGCATAAGTATCGGGTCCTTTTTCGGCCTCCCAAGTATGCCACCCTCAATTGGTCATAGAGACCCGGTCTAAAATTTCTGAAGCTAACTCCCAACGTAGGCTCATAAAAGATCTACCATTGATAGTATCCACAATAGCTTTGGTATTGGCATTCAGGGCTTGATAAAATATCACAAGCAAATTCCTCCCCGAAATCCTATGATTAGGCACCATCAATAACTTCTTATTGAACCTCAACCAATGCTCGTATATTGGTTCAAAATGCAGTTGCCAAAAATTATAGATCTCTTCCTTCAAATAAAACATTCTAGAAGGCAGGAAAAATCGGTCCAAGAACTTCTTCTGTAACTCATTATAATTAGTGATGGACCCATACGGTAATTTCCCTAGCCATAATATCACTTCCCCAATCAGAGAGAACGGGAACAAACCGAGTCTCAAAGGGGTTCTGACTCATCCCAGGTAAATTATATGAAGTATAGATCCTCACGAAATTCATGATGTGCATATTTGCATAATCAGTCAGCAAACTAGAAAACACACCCTTCAGATTGAGCAGCTGAATCATAATGCTAGTAATATCAAACTTCACTCCTTAGAGAAAGTAAGGAGGAATAATGGCTCTTGTATCAATAGGTTCAACGTACCTCAAGTCTTTCTCCAGATCATTATATCTTAGCAAAAACTGAAAAGCTGGGGAACTTAGACTCAATCTCTTCTACCTCTGTCGAGATTTACTTGGTACTCTCCTTTCTTTCTCTGTATTTCCTCTTGATCTAAATGAGAGGCAACCATATCACTCCCAACATTCTCTTTATCTAGTAACCATTAAGTGGTTTGCACAACTATCTCCTGAATACCATTTGGAGAAGGTAGATTCAAGTTAAGTAAATTATCTTGAAGCCCCTTATAACGAGCTTTATGATCGTATTCTGTCATACTATAATTCTGTCATAAGGTTATTTCAAGCTCTAGATTAGGTGGGATCTAAGGATTACCTTTAATCCTAGTATGGGGCATACACTGCCGCATACCCTATGAACAATAGAAAAGTAAAAACCAATAACTTCACCAAACTCTGTCAATTAATCCAAAACCATATTCCCCTGAAATTACCCAAATCTACATCTCCAAAAAGTATAATGCAGTTGTTGTCAAATATATAACCCAATAGAGGTTGGGATCAAACCTATAGAGAATAGATTGAATGTCTCTCACGAATTTGCTGAAAGAGATGAAAAATGCAGAAAGTAAATAGGGGATTTGGTGAGAGCGATATCAAGAGTAACACATCTTGCTCACTTTAGTTGAAATCAATATGAGATGAATACTAGGAATGTGTTCCCCCTAATTTCCTAAATCCTTGGACTTATCATGCGCCATCAAGCTATTCCAATATCTTGTATGCAAAATTTGATAAGATATGCATCCAATCGCATTGTGAATGCATTAGTGAATTTCAGTCATTATCTTTTGTAACGCCATGAGTCTGTACCCTGGATGCTATACGATTCTCATAATCCTGAAGGACCACAAGCTAACCCATGACTAGTACCTGCTGTAATAACTGAATAATAATGTAATATGCAAAAATTAGGTGGAAAGCAAGCCATAAGGTTCAATATTGTAATAAAATTGAATAGGATATAACAATACTAAAACTGAAACATCTGTAGAAAAATACTCTAGTCTGAAAAAACCTCTAAATTGTCTGAAATATGGAGTTAATGGAACAAGTCCCCAACTAACTCCGAACTACTAAAATAAGCTAAACTACCGAAATAATCATCATGTCCTTGAACTAAGAGGACTCACCACTAACTCTGTCAGCTGAATATCTGAACTATTAAGTATGATCAAGAGCCCGTGCGTTTGAACCTATGATATAAAACATCATAGAACAAAATAAAGGTATGCGTTAGTACTTTGAGTGTATTGGTATGCAAAGTGAGGTAGGCTGAAATGTATGGGTTCATATGAATGAACAATATTGACTGAATGATATGAGTATAACTGAATGAGAGTACATGGATGAATATACAAACTGTAACTGACATCATTATAACGCCGGGATACTAAATTTGAATACTGATTAATTGATATTTAAGCCTACTAATACTGAATTACTGATAATTAGTGACTGTATCTGACAGTCTTAATTCTATAGAGCTATACTAAGTTGCATTCTAAGATGAGAGACTTTATCTGACAGTCTTGATTTTTTTGTAAAACTGAACTGATTTCTATACTGAGATTGGAAATAAAATTAAGACTGTGGGAAGTAATTATCTAACCAACATGCCCCTCTTTGAACTGATTGGGGTCCAACCTATAACCCCAGCTGGAAAGGTGTCAGTACCATGCCACGGGTAAAGACAAGCTGAGTCACCCTCATCTGGCAGGTGCTCTGAACAAGAATGGTGGTACCCTCAACTGGCAGGTAGATCACCTCATCAACACTCAACTGGAAGTTTTATTTCTCAACCTACGCTGGATACGTAGTTTTGGAACACAAGGACTACTTCTAAGGATCACACTCTCTACTGGCAGGTGAGTCCCCATTCGTGGGTTCACTCGGTACTGAATCCTGCTCTCAACTGAATAGACACTGGACTAGATTCTAGACTATTCTAGGCTGAATTAACTAATTTTTGATCATACTGTATAACTAAACTGAAATGAGTTCACTAGGTTTCGTGGACTGATGGAATACTACTGAATTCTGTTAACTGACTGAATTCTACTGATTGTGACATGACTGATACTATCCTGTGTCTAACCATGTCTCTAGGTAAACAACTAAATTTTCAGGTATTAAATACCCCCAGGACTCGATAGTATGAATTATATGACATGGAACAATCTTGAAACATGATAGCTAAGTACTTGGTTATCGTACATTCGTTTGGGACATTCTAGCAAACACTTGCATGATATGAACTTGAATATATGCTGACATGATATAATTTCATTATTTACTCACATAAAAAATTTATCAAACACTGGAAGGACATAATCTATGCATATGACACTAAAATAAAATGTAAGCATCATAGTTCAATTCCACATTTACAACTTCAGGGGTTTCAATAAGGTGTTACATGATAATGCACACATATCAATCAATTCCACATGAATCTTATAGTAAATCATGAACTGAAAATCCCATTAACATGGTAATCATGAACATATTCAAATTCTACCTTGAAATTTATCAAACTCATAAACTTGTAGTTAAAAGGGGTTCTTGAACTCTAAAGGTATAAGGGAACCCTTTGATGAACACTTGACATACATTGGTTGCTAAATTCCGGAAGAACAATGGTTGAGATCTTGAGCCTTGTCCTTGAAATTAAATCACCTAGGGTTCTTGTTCTTGAGAAATTTGAGAGAAAGTAAGTATATTTTTCTCAATGAGGGTCTAATTTTGTGTTTTGGGGCTGAATAGGGGTGGGAAAAAGGCACAAATACCCCAAGGATATGGATTTTAAAGAATGAAAACCGAACTATCGATGCATAGGATGATGCATTGCAATTTTGGTATCGATGCGATAGCAATGTACCTCATCGAGTCTACATCGGTTCACTGGAAATTTTCCACTAGGAGCCAAGGAAAAATATTAATTGACTCGATGGCTGATGCACCATGCTGAGATCACATCGATACACTATTTTGGATTCCCAAACATGGTTCAAACGAGGTCCAAAAAATATGAAACTCATCCAGGAACACCTACTGACATTCATGATCATGAATTAACCTAAAGATTATTACTTTAATGTCATAAGAGTTGTGAAATAGAGATTCCAACTTATGAAGGCCAACATAATACTAAGTTTGAACACTTAGCTCAGATTTTCTAAGTCTGGGACCCCTTTGCAAGCTTAAAAGACTGAGTTGAGCTTAGGATTTTACGGGGTAATACAATATCTCCCCCTTAGGAACATTCATCCTCAAATGAGACTGACGATGATGGGAGAACAGACAGACTGGATTTGCTTATTGGACATACACAACTGAAATTACTGATCTACTAAGTTATCATAATGAACATACATATCTAATGCATAAGTACGTAGCTAAACATGATTTATAGAGGCATGACTGTGATTACTGATAAGCTAAGTTTATATACTGAACTTGCATGTCTGATGCAGGAGTACATGACTGAACTGATTTATGAATACATGAATGAGTATGCAACGTTAATTGATACTACGTTGCTAGCTATATCTGAACATGAGACTGAGTAATTCAAAGGAAAACTGTTACCTTGGGCTGAGTTTGAGTTTACAGAGAATAGATGAGGATACTTGGTCCGTATCTCTGCTTCTGCCTCCCAAGTAGCTCCTTCAACGGACTGATTCTACCAAAGAACTTTGACTAAAGAGACCTCATTGTTCCTCAGTCTACGGGTCTAAAATCAAGGATTTCGACTGGAATCTCCTCACAAGAGAGGTTGTTCTGAATTTCTATGCCCTTCATAGGGACTATGACTGCTGGATCACCTATATATTTCTTAAACAAAGAGACATGGAACACTGGATGCACTGAAGTTAAGTCTGAAGGAAAGTCAACCTCATAAGCTACCTTTCTAAAATGGCTCAGAATTCGGTAAGGACCGATATATCAGAGACTGAGTTTCCCCTTCTTACGAAACCTCTTTACTCCATTCATAAGAGAGATTTTTAAATACATAAAATCCTAATCTTGAACTCGAGATCCTTCCTGCGTACATTTGCGTATGATTTCTGTTGGCTTTAAGCTATCTTAAGCCTTTCCCTGAACAACTAAACTTTTTCTAAGGTATCAAATATCAAGTCAGGCCCTATCACTGTAGCCTCATCCACTTCAAACCAACCGATAGGAGATCTATACCTCCTCCCATAAATTACTTCAAATGGATCCATCTAAATGCTGGAAGGATAGCTGTTGTTACATGCAAGCTCAATCAAAGGTAAGTGGTCATCCCAACTACCTTTAAAGTCAAATGCACATGCTCACACAATATCCTCTAAAATCTGGATGGTCCTCTCTACCTGACTATCTGTCTGGGGATAAAAGGGTATATTAAGGTGAACTTGGGTACCAAGACCCTTTTGGAAAGCCTTCCAAAAATAAAAGGTGAACTGCGTACCTCTATCTGAAATAATGGACAAAGAAACACCGTGCAACCTGACCAACTCCCTGATATAGAGTTTGGCATAATCCTCGACTAAATAAGAGGTATGGACTGGTAGTAAATGAGATGATTTAGTTATCCTATCAACGATGACCCAAACTAAATCATTCTTGCGATGAGTACGAGGCAAACCCGTTAAAAATTCCATATTCACTTTTTCCCACTTTTAAGTAAGAATACTGAACTCCTACATAGACCCACTATACTTCTAATGCTCAATCTTAACCTGCTAACATATTGATCACTTAACCATAAACTCTTCAATATCTCTCTTCTTCCCACTCCACCAATATATCTCCCACAAATCACGGTACATCTTAGTGGCCGCTGGATGAATAAAGTAGTGTGCACCATGCTCTTCTACAATAATTCGCTGTCTTAAGTCATCTATACCTGGCAGACATAGCCGACCCTGGCAGGGAAACACACCATCTCCCCCTTGGGGGAAAATCTCTAACTTCTGATCTCTGATTGATTCCTTTAACTTAGCTAGACTGGAACCCTATCCTGCTTTTCCTTTACCTTGGAAACCAGGGATGATTCTGACTACTCTGTACCCATACACTACCTTCTACTGAATCGACTAAGCGAACATCAAGTCGAGAAAGTTGATGAACTTCCTGAGCTAACTTCTTCTTACCATTCTCTACATGCAAAACACTATCCATAGACATCCTACTGAGAGCATCAGACACTATATTGGCTATACTCGGATGATATAGGATGCTCATGTCATAGTCTTTCAACAACTCCAACCACCTTCTCTGACGGAGGTTTAGGTATTTCTGAGAGAACACATACTGTAGGCTCTTATGGTTTGTGAACACATCAATGTGCACACCATACAAATAGTGCCTCCAAATCTTTAAGGCAAACACTATTGCTGCTAACTCAAGGTCATAAGTAGGATAGTTCTATTCATGGGGTTTAAGCTTTATAGAGGCATAGGCTATGGCCTTTCCTCACTGCATCAACACACACCCTAAACCAACTCTGGAAGCATCGCAATATATAACAAAGCCATTTGAACCATCTGGCAGGGTCAAAACTGGAGCTATATTAAGTTGAGCCTTCAATTATTGAAAGCTATTCTCATAAGAATCGGACCACTAGAATTTGACTTTCTTCTGAGTCAATCTGTACATAGGGGATGCAATAGATGAAAATCCCTCAACAAACTATCAGTAATAGCCGGCCAAGCCCAAAAAACTCTTGATATCTAATAAAGAGATGGGTCTGGGCAAGTTTCTAACTACTTTGGTTTTTTGTGGATCAACTCTAATGCCATCACTGAAAATGATATGGCCAAGGAAAGCTAATGACCTTATCCAAAATTTGCACTTACTAAATTTGGCAAATAGCTGATGGTTTTTGAGAGTCTGCAGTACTATTCTGAGATGGTCTGCATGATCATGCTCACTGCAGGAGTAGACAAGAATGTCATCTATGAATACTATGATGAACATGTCTAAGTACTACTTGAACACATAATTCATCAAGTCCATGAAAGCTGTTGGGGCGTTGGTAAGACCAAATAACATGAGTAAGAATTTGAAGTGACTATACCGAGTTCTAAAGACTGTCTTTAGGATGTCACATTCCTAACCCTGAGATGATGATAGCCTGATCTAAGGTCTATCTTAGAGAAGGAACTAGCACCCTGAAGTTGGTCAAATAAGTCATTGATTCTGGGAAGTGGATACTTGTTCCTCACCTAACCTTATTTAGTTGACGGTAATCAATACATATTCTAAGAGAACCATTTTTCTTATGCCTGAATAACACTAGGGCACCTTATGGGGATACACTGGGTCTAGTGAATCCTTTATCTAGGAGATTCTTCAACTGTTCGTTTAATTATTTGAGTTCTGCAGGTGCAATTCTGTATGGTGGGATAGATATGGGCTGAGTATCTGGAAAAAGGTCTATTTCGAAGTCGATTTCTGTTTTGAGAGGAACTATAGAAACATCTTTGGGAAACATATCTGGGAATTCACATGCTACTGACACTGATTCAAAAGTAGGGGTTTCTAAACTAGAGTCCTAGACTCGAACGAGATAGTAGACACATTCCTTCGATGTCTTTTTTCTCGCCTGAAGGTAAAAAATAAGTTGACCCCTAAGTGTTGAAGTACTACCCCTCTATTCTAGGATGGGCTCATTTAAAAACTGAAATTGGACAATTCTGTTTCTATAGTTGATTGAGGCATAGCAAGAATGAAGCCAATCCATGCCAAGAATGACATCAAAATTAGTCATCTCTAATTTGACTAAGTCTGCTGAAGTGATTTTTTGAGATATCATAATTGAACAATTCCTGTATACCTACCAAACTATGATAGATTTACCTACTGGGGTAGAGACTAAGAAGGGCTCTGTTAGAATTTTGGGACTGACTTAAAAATCAATGGCTATATATGGAGTAACAAAGGACAATGAAGCTTCTGGATTTAGCAAATCATAAACATGTAAATGGAAAACTTGTAACATACTAGTGACCATATTAGGAGAACTTTCTTGATCCTATTAGGATTGAAGAGCATAAAGTTTATTCAGGCGCTTCCCACTGGTGGCACTGGAAGAGGCACCCTGCTGATTCGGCGATCAAAATGAGCTGGGGGATGGTTATACTGACCCTGAGAACTTGACTGGGGACAATCTCTAACTCTGTGGCCTAGATTTCCACACCCAAAACACACATCTCTGACCACTCTGCAGGTGCCCTGGTGGTTTCTACTATATTTCTGACAAAGGGGATTGGTTTGAGCTCTGCTAATACTATCCTGGGGTTTAGGGCCTGGTGCCCTATCTCTATTGCTATCTCTAAATTTTGGCACCAGAGCACTGACTGAGGACAAATTTGGATTTGAGAATTTTAGGTAGACATGAGACTGATTCCTACCCTCTGACTTAGGCTGAGCAAAGTTGAAACTACCTGTTCTCGCTCTCTTGTTCTCCCTATCCTTCTTTCTATTCTTAGCCTCCTCTATATGATGAGAATGGAATATGAGTCCAGATATGTCCATCTCCTTAATCAGCATTGCGGTCCTACATTCCTTGACTACACTGCAAGACACCTCCGACACAAACTTACTCATCCTGGATCTGCTATCTGCCACCACATGAGGAGCATATCTAGCTAATTGAGTAAACTTGAGAGAATAATCTTTCATGATGTTTTCTTGCTTCAGATTTATAAACTTCAAAACCTTCGCTTCTCTTAACTCCAATGGGAGGAACCTATCTAGAAAAGTAGTGGCAAACTTCTCCCATTCTATGGGCCTTGCATCTGTGGCCCTTTCTGCTTTCCAATGTTTGAACCATGAGTGGGCCACATCTTGCAACTGATATACAGCCAACTCAATGCTCTTAATAGCAATCACCCCATAATATCTGTAACTTTCTGTACCTAATCAAGAAACTCCTGAGGGTCCTCATCTGACTTAGACTTAGTAAAAGATGAAGGGTTCATTCGGGTGAAATCCCGAATCCTAGCTGCAGCAGTATTGGCCATTGGATTGGCTAGAACAGAAGCTAGGCATTTATTCTAGGCTGCCATAAAATGAGCTAGGGTGGTGAAAGCTTCTCTGAATTCAGCGTGGGAGACGTATTCATTCAGAGGATCCAGATGGACGGGATAGGGTTATGGATGGTCTCCCATTCCTCTTCCCTTAGTCCTCTTAGGAGGCATAATCTTTAAATGAAAGAGAAATTTGGATTAGATAGGGAGTTTAACTGGAGCTCATGCTTACTCACAATACATGAATACTAAAAGAAGGGAAACTTTTCCTAAAACACCTCACAGTCTCCTGTCCATAAGTGTGGCGCGCTACACACCCATGCATAAAATTATACTAGATATGGCTTACAGATTTCCTAGGACTCTATTAAACCTTAGCTCAGATACCATATTTGTAATGCCTCGAGTCTATACCTCGGATGCTACACAGTGCTCATAATCCCAAAGGACGACAAGCTAACCCATGATTAGTATCTGCGGTAATAAATGAGTAATAATAATGTAATATATGGAAAATAGCCAGAAAGTATGCCATAAGGTTCAATACTGTAATAAAACAGAATATTGTATAACAATACCAAAATTGAAACATTTGTTTGAAAATACTCTAGTCTGAAAAAACCTCTAAACTGTCAGAAATATGGAGTTGATAGGACAAGTCCCCAACTAACTCTGAACTACTAAAATAAGATAAACTACTGAAATAATCATCATGTCCTCAAACTAAGAGGACTTACCTCTAACTCTATCAGCTGAATATCTAAACTGCTAAGTATGATCAGGAGCTCGCACGTCTAAACCTATAATATAAAATATCTTAGCGCAAAAGAAAGGTCCGCGTCAGTATCTTGAATGTACTGGTATGCAAAGTGAGGTAGGATGAAATGCATGGATTCATATGAATGAATAATACTGACAAAATAATGTGAGTATAACTGAATGAGAGTACATGCATGAATATGCAAACTGTAACTGAGATCGTGATAATGCTGGAATACCGAATCTGAATACTGATTAACTGATATTTGAGCCGACTGATACTAAATTACTAATAGCCGAGTGACTGTATCTGATAGTCTTGATTCAGTGAAGCTTTACTGAGTTTCGTTATGAGTTGAGTGACTGTATGTGATAGTCTTGATTTTTCTGTAGAACTGAACTGAGTTCTATACTAAGACTGGAACTAAAACTGAGACTGTAGGAAGTAATCATCTAACCAACATGCCCCTCTCTGAACCGATTAGGGTCCAACCTATAACCCCAGCTAGAAGGGTGTTAGTAGCTTGCCACAGGTAAAGACAAGCTGAGTCACCCTCATTTGGTAGGTGCTCTGAACGAGAATGGTGGTACCCTTAAATGGCAGGTAGATCACCTCATCAATCCTTAACTGGAAGGTTGATATCTTAATCTATGCTAGCTGCTTAGTTCTAGAACACAAGGGATACTTCTAAGGATCACACCCTCTATTGGTAGGTGAGTCCCCATCCGTGGGTTCACTCTATGCTAAATCCTACTCCCAACTGAATAGACACTGAATTGGATTCTAAACTATTCTAGGCTAGATTGAACTATTGTTGATTGTACTATATAACTGAACTAAATTGAGTTCACTGGGTTTCGTGGACTGACGGAATACTACTGAATTCTACCGATCATGACATGATTGATACTATTCTTTGACTGACCATGGCTCTAGGTAAACAACTAAATTGTCAGGTGTTAAATACCCCCAGGACTCGATAGCATAAATTATATGACATGGCACAATCTTGAAACATGATAGCTAAGTACTTGGTCATCGTACATTTGTTTGGGACATTCTAGAAAACACTTGCATGACATGAACTTGAATATATGCCGACATAATATAATTTTACTATTTAACACATATAAACAATTCGTCAAACACTTGAAGGACATAATCTATGCAAATGACACTAAAACAATATGTAAGAATCATAATTCAATTCCACATTTACAACTTCAGGGGTTTCAACACGATTTCACATGATAATGCACACATATCAATCAATTCCATATGAATCTTATAGTAAATCATGAACTAGAAATTCCATTAACATGGTAATCATGAACACATTCAAATTCTACCTTAAAATTCATCAAACTCATAAACTTGTAGTTAAAAGGGGTTCTTGAACTCCAAGGGTGGAAGGGAACCCTTGGATGAACACTTGACATACATTGGTTGCTGAATTCCTAAAGAACAATGGTGGAAATCTTGAGCCTTGTCCTTGAAATTAAATCACCTAGGGTTCTTGTTCTTGAGAAATTTGAGAGAAAGTAAGTATATTTTTCTCAATGAGGGTTGAATCTCATGTTTTAGGGATGAATAGGGATGGGGAAAAGACCCAAATACCTCCCAAGGATGATACTTTTAATGAGCAAAAATGGACTATTGATGCATAGGACGATGCATCGCGTCGTTGGCATCGACCCAATAGCCAATGTGCCGTGTTGAGTCCATGTCGGTTCACTGGAAATTGCCACTGGGAGCTAAGAAAAAATATTGATTGACGCGATGGCCTCCGTCCCGTGCTGAGATCGCATCGATACACTATTTTGGATTCCTAAATATGGTTCAAATAAAGTCCAAAAAATATTAAACTCATCCAGGAACACCTACTGACATTCCTGATCATGAATTATTCTAAAGATTGATACTTTAAGGTCATAAAAGTCGTGAAATAGAGTTTCCAACTTATGAAGGCCAATATAATACTAAGTCTGAATACTTAGCTAGAATTTTCTAAGTCTGGGATCCCTTAGCAAGCTTAAAAGACTAAGTTGAGCTTAGAATTTTGCGAGGTCTTACACCTTTTAAGTCTCAGAGTGTAAACTTACTAACCCTTATCCTGGACCCTAGATTAACTATTACCTTTTGAGTGTCAAGTTAATTAGATGAGGGTTGGTAGCTTCAACTTGCTGTTGTGATCTACTTTCCCTAATCTCTACCTCTCTTGTGAAGTAAGTATCAAATGCACATAGGTTCTTAACTTCTATAGTCACTAAACAAAATCTCACAAAAGGAGATCACCATACATGTAAGAATATTTATCAAGAACAATTTTGGAATTTCTCTACTTCGTTATTCTATCAGGGTTTCCTAAGCTTAGTTAGGTTGTTTAGCCGCTCATGTTTTCAAGAACATCCACTGAATTCAAGAAAAAAAATATATGAATAGTCTTACAATAATTTCATAATAAAACCCAGAATCTCAAATTAATAATCAACCATAAGAACCAAGAACAATGGATTCCAAGATCAAAAGTCAAATCCACAATCAATATCATGTTGTGAATGTAAAGAGTGCATAAACTAATACTAAAACATCAAAAGAGTATTTATAGATTACATCAAAATCCTAAAAATCCTAACCAAAATAAATAAGGAAAACTGGGTCTGTGATCATTTTTGAATGCACTTACGGGTCGTAAGTGATATTTATAGACCCCTAGGTGGGTCGTAAGTTTCATAAAAATCAATAATGTCTGAAGTCCCATATACGAAGGCACTTAAAAAGGGCGTAAGTGGTACTTATGACTCATAAATGGGTGTCGTAACTCTCAGAGAAAATCTTCATCTTTCAAAACTTTTTCCTAGCACCTACGCAGGGACCTACGACCATTGTAGGTACTAACATCTTTTTATCATCTTTACATATGTGTCCCCATAAGTGGTCCTTTTATACCTTTCATCATTTTTCTTTTGTTCAAATCCAAAACCTAGTTTCCTGCAAAACAAACACAAAAACACATCATATCTAAAAAGCAGACCTAATTACTTGCATATTTTCTGATTTTAAGCATCGAAAGTGCCATGAAACCATGACACAATAAGAGGGCCTATAATGATGTCAAATTGGATTAACTGATATCACACACCAGTGTTCCCAATCCATGTGAGCCAAAATCCACTCGATAACACAACAACCCATTAAACCAACATAATCATATACCAACAGAGCGAATTATACAACAATAAGCCAATGATACCATATATATTGCAACTTAGGATTTTTATTAGACAAATACCACCAAATATACATAAATAAAGGCCAACAACATCATATAAGACCCAACACAGTCACACATAGCACGTAGTGTCTCAAAGCCACTAATTCACAACAATATAGGCTCCCACATGGGCATGTCACAATAATATAGTCATATTCATGATTTGGTTCCCACACCCTTAACATAATTTTTATATCCATATTAACTACCCAACCCAATTTGAAGAAAGTTAATCCATAACCTACCTCAAAGGTTGAAACCTACATAAACAAGGCTTCAATACCGATCTTTAACCTAATGCACAATTACGAAATCAACTAAAACATACACATATAGAATCTACACATTAAAAATAAGCTAACAATGCACATTTTGCTTACTTCCAAATCAGGGTCAAAATGGACCCTCAAAATGGATTTTTGAAAAAGAAGAGTAAAAACCAGAATTTTAGTCCATTTTTCATGATTAAAGGAACTTATAGAAGAAAATCCAAGTAAAAATAGGTTGAAATTGGGGTTTAAATTAAAGAAATGCTAATTTCGGCCTTTCGGGCCAAAATCCCTAAATTTTATCTTTAAATATGCAGCTTTAAACATGATTTTGATAATATAATTGAAGAAAAGTAGTTGAAATAGGAATTTAGAGTTTACCCAAGCTTGAAAATGGAGGAAATCGCCTAAAAACTCTAAAACTCAAAGCTCCAAGTTTCAAAAATGGTTAAGAACATGAGAAAATAATTTTATATACCCAGTTCCAGGTGTTGCTAAAGCGGTCAAATTGACGCTTTAGTAGTCATCGCTTAAGCAGCCAAGTACCATTTTAGCAGTATCTGCTTAGCATGCCAGTCTTCTAAAGAATACAAAGGCCATTTTAGCATCCTCTACTAAATCAAATGAGCTCCACTAAAATGCCCTTGTCGAACTGGTAGCCGGCTACTAAAGCAGCCAAAGTAGCTCTTTAGTAGCTATACCAGATGAGTGGTGCACCAATTACAGAGACTTGGAAAATTTCAAGTCTCCATGGACCCTTTGGGATTTATCCAAAATATCATGAATGCAAATGAACTATGAAACCCTATCAAATTCGATGCTCCAGGCTCAATGGTGACATAAAATTTTTTAAAAATATTGGTTTCATAGAATTGACCTTGAGACCCATTTTCATAACTATCCGAATGGGGGTCAAAATAAGATATAAAATCCATAAAGCCACACCAACCATGTTACCAACCTAACATCGATACTCCAAATTTGCTGGCACAATCTGTTTTGCCTTCTGAGGCACAAATCAATAGATGTTGATCGAAGTCAACTAATAAGCCTTTAAGACTATTAAAACTATAATGTTGCACGAATCACATCAAAATATATTGAAAATCATATCAATAATTCCACACCCCAGAAATACCAAAATGCTATCATGGGGAGAGGTAAAATAATCAAATTACACAAAAATAAATATTTCACTCAAATCATAAAAAATTAGGTCATTACAAGGCGGGTAAAAAAATAAATAGACTACTTAAAATAAATCCATTTATATATTTATTGATTCTAAAAATAAGATAAACATCATTTAATTAAAAAATATAGATTTGTTAATAAAAAGGGCATATCTGCACAATTTCATTTACAATGGGGGTATATTTGCTCCACATTTATAACCGAGGGTATATATGTTATAATCACAAAGTTGAGGGGTATATTTGCCCCTTTTATAAAAAATAATAATTTTATTTTTAAAATTTCAACACCTAAACATACTCTAAATAAGCTCAAATTTTAAATACAAGTTCCATGTATGATAAAAACAAACCCAAATCCTCAATTTGTTAAAATAACAACAAATATAACAAACCCATTTTACACTCTTTTAGTTTTTTCATGTATGTATGTACGTGCTCAGTCTTACATGATTGAAAAACATGTTAAAATTAACTAAAATTTCAATCATATATATATTTGAATGTGGATGCAAAAATAAAGTATGTGCTTTTTCATAAAGTTACCTAATACTGAATATTCATGGATAAAAAATATAAGGTGGGTACTACTTAAATGGGGTGATAAAAAGAGGGCACTCCATGAAATTTTTTACCTTTAACACTCTATGTAACACCTTTTAAATTAAAGGTTGGGTCTACGGGCCATTTTATTGGTAATAAAAGCTTAAAAAACAATAGAGAACCCGAAGACCCAATTTAGTAAAAGCAAAGCAAAAATAAAAAAAAAGAGATCGGGCCCAAAACAATGATCTCATCCAAAAGAAAAAGAAAACCTATCAAAGAAGCTTCTGATGCTTTGGACCAAATAGTCTAATAATTGTCCACTTTGTCTCCATTGCTGAAAATGCTCCACGAGGCTTGCAATTGGAATTACCAGCTCCATTTCTCCCCTTTTATGTGCTCTTGTAGCTTGAGCCTTGATTAATTATGAATGAACTTTGTCTATCATCATCATATTTTAAAGGTCCATATATTACCTTTATTTATCTTATTTTTTGATTGTACTGGTAAATTAATCATATATTTTTAAGCATAGGTAGTTGAGGTTTCAGATCCCTAATGATTAGTGAATTTGCCACCCATTTACATCTTATTTCTTACATATTATGGTGATTTAATTGCATATATGAGACTAAGCTTTAATGAAATATACTAATATCCAATGTTTGTGATCTTATAGAAAATATAATAAAAAAGGGTTGAGACAAAGCCGATATGATAAGAAAAGTGACCAAAAAGAACAAAAGCAGAAGATTAGCCCCAGGAGATTAACCTCAGTTGTTGCTATCGCACTATGAGGGTCACGATCATGGTCAGTCAATAAAGTAAAAAAGAGAGGTGATCATGAAGTGCAACCATGATCTCAGGGGTTACGATCGCAACCTGAAGATGTGATCACGAGCACCGAGCAATCTTCTAAGGGCAGAGTGGTCATTTTATGCTGCTCAGTTCCAAGTTATAAAAGGCTCAACCCTTCATATTTCCAACATTGATTTTATCCTATATTCTTGTTTTCTAGAGCAAAATACATTATTGTAGAGTGAAAATAATTCTTGGTGTTTTTCAAGAGAGATATTAGTTTTTGACTGAAATTAAAGTTTGTGCTTAATTTATATTGCTTATGATGGATGAGTTGAATGAAAATTTGGGTATATTTATTTCCTTTAATTTCATGAGTAGCTAAACTTATCTCTTAGGATTATGTTTAATTAGGTGGTGAATAATGTGTGGGTATTGATTGCTAGTCCCATTAATTAGTTAATTGTGATGGGTTTTACTTTTGCTCATCTATGTTTGAATTGAGAATTGGGAGTGAAAACTTCAATTGTCTTGAATCCCATATCATTCTTAAAAGAGGGATGTGGGTGAGGAGTAATTGTGAACACTAACTTGAGTTATCTCATTGAATCGCATCATCTTAGAAATAAGTGTATTATTAGAGGTAGCCCATTTAATAACACCATATTAGAAATAAGGATGTTAATTGAGGTAGTGGATTGGTAGATTTGTCATTTTCATGAGGTTTTCAAAAGAACCCATGAGTGAGACTTGTTTTTGTATTGAAAAATTAACACCAACACCCTAAATCTAGCCTACCCAAAACCCTTAACTAAACTTAGACTAATTGTTGACAACCCATACATACTTCCCACCTAGGATAACATAACCCCAAGGTTTCTCTCGATTTTGTGACACTCCTAAATCCATAATTCTATAGATAGTGTTTGATTATAGTTGTGTTTAAAATTGTCCAAACAAATACCCTAATTTTATTTCACTTGTTATTTAATGTTACACTATGGGTTAACGTCTTGATAACTTTCAACACATGTATTCTTTGAAATCTAAGTTTTCACTACTTATGGATTTGACCTCAACTATATTTGGATAATTATATTAATAATGTCTGCCTTACATCTAAACCTGAATATAAGTTTTAGCGTTATCAAAAATAGCACCGTTGCCGAGGAGTGAAATATAGTTTTTACTATTATGGTGTTGTTAGTGACCTTGGGTTAGCAATAGTGTTTTAGTTTACATTAGTTGTTGTTTTATATTTACTCAGGTGATGATCATATCATACATAATACCATGATCCAACACAGTAGTAACAATGGCTTTTTTGATGGGCTTGAGGATGCGTCATCTTGGAGATGATAGTAGCGCTAGTGCCATCCATATTCCATCGATGGAAGGGAATGGAGTATTTCATATCAATAGTGTGATTATTCATTTACTTTAAATTAAGGGGTTATTGGAAGGACAAGCACATGAAGATGCCAATCTACACTTAAAAAATTTCACTGATGTGTGCGCTTTATTTGATATTGCCCACATTTCTCAAGAGTCAATACAATTACTAATTTTCCCATTATCATTAATGGGAGAAGAGATTCTTTGGTTTCGGTTGTTAACCATTGGATCTATCACTTCTTCCGTTGAGATCTCCAATGAATTCTTGGATAGATACTTTTCTCCTTCTCAGATATTGCAACTAAGGGATGGGATTGCAAATTTTTGCCGACTTAGTGGTGAAACCTTGTATGAAATTTGAAAAAGATTCAATAATAAATTGATTCAATGCCCAAATCATAAGGTGTCGAAGAAAATATTACTCCAAATTTTCTTTAGGATGTTGGATCTATTGGACAAAATGGTGGCTGATAATGCAGTTGGGGGTTCTCTTGTCAAGCTATCTTATTGTGTTGCGGCACCCTTACTAGAGCAAGTGACAAGATAAAATAGATTATGGCATACGTGGGACACTGAGGTGGCTATGTGGTCTTTCGTAATAGCTTTTGTAAGCAAAAATCAAAAGAAAAATAATAAGGACAGGGATGAGAATATGGCCAAGGTTATGACCCAACTTGACTATCTTACCACACAGGTGATGAAAGACCCTCCTAAAGCGGTCAATGCCATTGCTTCCAAGGGTACTAGGGATTATGATGATAAAGAATTAGAGAAGCTTGATGAGGATATTAGATTCTTATTGAATCGATTGAGAAGGGGGGGGGGTTCCTGCCTTACCTATTAAAGGCAAAGCACGAATTAAGGTTGGAAGGATCAAGATTGGGATAGAGATTGGAGGGATAAAGAATATGATAGAGACCAAGAGTTGAGAGGCAAAGAGATACACCATGATATATATATTCCCCCTTATGAGAGGCCTAAGGAGAAAGAGGCGAGATCTACTGATCTGGAAATATTCAAGAGTGAAGATGTCTTGGCCCATATTCTAATACGTGTAGAAAGGATTGACAAAATGGTAAGGGAGATACAAAGTGATTTCTCTTAACTAAGATAAATGGGGACCTCTCATTTGTCCTCTACTAAGCAATTAGAATCACAAGTAAGCCAAATCTTAACTCAACTTAATACTAGGCCAAAAGGAGATTTGCCTAGTGGTATAGTGGTAAATCCCAATAATGTTGCTCATGTGATGGTGATAGTGACTAAAGTGGCTTATCCCTTAGTGAAGATGTGGTTGAGGTCAATGATAATCCTAATTAAAATTTAATTGATGAGCAAGCGAGCTCAAAAAGAAAGTAGCAAGGAAAGCCAAGTGATAAAGCTCCAAAATCCAATGAAGTAGTTGTTGAGAAGCTGACAACAATTGAAGCAAATGGTAACAATAAGGAAAACTCTAAAGTGATCAATGGTGATGATACAAAATTGAATGAACCTCCAATTTCTCCATTACCACCAATCAATATTTCTCTTCGCTTCCCACAAAGGCTTAAGAAGAAAGATGACAAAGCAAAGTTCAAAAAATTCCTTGAAAAGTTTAGCAACCTATCGATAAACATTCAATTATTAGAAGCTCTACAAAAGATACCAGGGTTTGCTCAACTCATGAAGAACTTGGTCTCAAAGACGCCACTTTTGTATTGTGAAACTATTAATATAAATCATAATTGCAGCTCTATAATATGAAACAAAATGGCAGAGAGGGCGTGTTGTATGATGTGTTGGTAAAGGCTGATCAATTTATCTTTCTGGCATATTTTGTCATCCTCTATTATGAAATTGATACCAAAATACCAATATCCTTGGTAGGCCATTATTTTACACCAGAATATCCCTAATTGATATGGAATGTGGAGAGATAAAATTTTACGTTCAGAATGATAAGATCTCCTTCAATGTGTGCAAGACTAAAAAGCAATCGATGGAGTTGCACGTGATGTTAGTGATTGATGTGGTGGATAAGTAAGTTACCAATGCTATGGAAGTGGATCTTGGTCACTTCAACTCAAAGACCCAAAGTGAGAATGAATGAACGTCATTTCGCATTGTTAAATCATGTGATAGACGGAAAGCAACCCATCATTTCCATGAATTTGGCCCATACCCTTTGAATTTTGATTTTTAAAGTAGTTTTTGTTTTTGGTTTTTATTAATCCATAAAATCTTTGGCATTTTAAAGGCGACGTGAATAGATGGGGAGACAAAAAGTGCATTGGAGCCGAGTTTGAAAACATCTTAGCTAAAAAATTGGGGATTTAAACTTGGAATTAGGTGTTACAATCTTGACCTACAGGTCATGATTGTGATCTAAAGGATTAGGTGTACCTAGCCTGGTCTCAGGTAATACAATAGCCAAGGTAGAGTGAGATCACTATGATTGTACTATTATAATTGTGACACTCTTATTGCGATTGCAATTGGAGCTGTTACAAAAATGAACCATCTCTAAAATGGCTACTCCACACACTTCTCTTTGAAAACCTAAAAATTCTTTAATTTTCATGTTTTTAAGAAGTTCTAAAGTGCTAATCATCCATATTTTAATTCGACCATTAGGTATGTCCTTCAAATCTCCTCTTTAACACTTGATTTTAAGCCTTAGATGCATGTTTAGGGACATGACTTGAATTGATGATTTGTGTGCTTAATGAGTTTTTAAATTGATGTTGTTTTGGGTGTTTGGTGTTTTTTTGGTGTGGAAATCATTGGGAATGCCTTGGGTATCCAAAATTATCCTAAATGAGTATGAAATTTAGGTGCACACCAAGTGATTGGTAAAATGTGCAAATAAACTTTTTCAGATTATCCTATGAATTAGAAGGCATGGTTGAGTGTTATTGAAGTTTGTTTCATGTTTTTAGTGTTATATACCTTTTATGAACATAAATTTATGGAGAAATTGAAATTTTTTGATGTTGAATACCTGAGGATGAGGAAGCCTTAGGTATCGCAATCGTAACTCACCAGAGTGCGATCGCGGGACCTAAGGTCTATTTGATAGGCCCTTGAGGTATTGAGAATGTAACTCAATAGAGTGTGATTGCAGTAGTTGAGGCCTATTTGATGGGCCTTTTAGGTGTTGCAATCGCAACACACCATAGTACAATTGCGAGACCTGAGTCAGGTCTGATAGGCTTGTCCAAAATCCAAAATTTTTATTTTAAACCCTAATATGATCTTGAGCCATTTCCTTAGCTTCCCTTAGATGTATAACATTGTTTTCACATTATTATCTTGATATTTAATGCTTGTGTGATGTTTTAAGGTTTCCAAAAAGCTAAGCATGGTAGAATTCGACCAAACCCACTTCCTCACAACTGTTTGTCAAACTATTTACTATGAGGACCTTGCCAGGAGGAAGATACTCCCTGAGTGGGGAGTCTTCTTGGAGTAAGTACCGGAGAAACTCAATAATTACAAGCAATGGGCTGGAGTCATTTTTCCTTGGAGCCTTGCAGAGCCAATGAACAATGGGTACGTAAGTTTTACGCTAACCTTGAAGCCATAAATCTCTCCAACCCAGTCATGAGAATTTGGGGGAAAGTGTTAAACTTTGGATTTGAGGCGATCAATGAGCATTATGAATTGCTGGATACCAACCAAAGGGTGTTTGAGACAAAATATTATGCCCTGGGGAGCTTGTTGGTCTCACAGTTATGCCTAGGAAGAGAAGTCACATGGGACACCATAAAATAAGAGATCACCTTGAATGACTTCATGACTCAAGATTAGATTTGGTTGACCATAATATGTAGCCGTGTCTCTCCAACCACTAATATAACACACATCTCGGTTATGCGAGCCCAGATAGTAGCTTGCCTCATAGAAAACATTCCTTTAAATGTTGGTCACTTTCTGTTTAGGGAATTTTGGCATTACAAGAACATAGGTGACCCCATACTCATGTTTCCATCTCTAATCACTAAGTTATTCAAGAGAGTAGAGGTTGAGAAATATCTGGGGTACAATTAGATATCCCCAAAGACACCTATTTACCCATTATGTGGTGAGGTCACAACTTCAAAGAGAAGAAAAAGAAAGATCAATTTGGGCAAGTCAGTGGATAACGATCTTGATTCTTGTAGGCCATCCTCAGCAGGTCCATTCAAGGATCTCTTGAGCCATATGCGGGTAGTAGGTGAGGTGGTGTCTAAATTATCCCCAGGGCTGGGAGTGTCTTCTATTGGTCATTCCTTCTATGTCTCCTAGTGTGATTATGGTAGGGTCTTTTAGGATCAAAGGACATAGGGGTCTACCATTTCCAAGCTAGTGCAGGCCTACACATACTTAGCCCAATCACACCAAAAGATGAGTGAGTTTCATGATATGAAGAAGAGGGAAAAGAGGCAAGACAAGTTATTCACTTAGATGTGGAAAAGGGTAAAGGGCTTATAAAAGGTTTTAAAACCAAGAGAGAGACTTTCCTCTCCAGAGAAGATGCTTATAATGAGATTCCAACTAGGTGGTCCGAGGATAAAGAGCTAGGTTCTAATGGTATCAATGAAGATACGAAGATTGATAGCAGATGGATGAACTAAAGTGAAAAAAGTAGGCACATGTGTGATTTAGAAATAAATGAAATGGCCAATGATCCAAGTTTGATCTAATTAGTGTCATGTGGAGTTCAGGGATAATGTAGTCACTTTTATCCTAAAGATTTATCCTACCCTTCCCCAAACTGATGCTACAAGCTTCAAAAAGTCCTTTGAGATCTCCAACCCAAGTGACTTTGAGTTGGTAGCGATTGAAAATAAGGGCAATCTTATGGCATGATACTTGTTTTCATTGAGAAATTCTTTATGAGTGTGAGTACTTAGACATTCGTCCCTTATTACATGTTGAAAAATTTGGTGTGTTGGGAATTTCTTTCATGAGGAAGCATGTAGACTAAGATGGATTGGCGAAGTTGAAATCTTTCAAATTCAAGGCAAAGGAGCATATTTGAGTTGTTATTGATGGAGAGTCACTTTTTGAGAATTGGTTGTTGTTAATTGATGATTCTTGAAAATTCTTCCATCATTGAAAATGTGATTGAATGTGAGGAGAGGTTATATATTTAGCGCTTATCATGCTTATTGACTAATTGTTGGTGCTAATTAAGTTCAAAATCATGATAGCCATCAATTGGATAGTGTTAGCTTTAAGGTTAAGTAGTCTTATTGAATATGAAGTAGTGTTACTTGAGGACAAGCAAAGTTGTTAAGTAGGGGGTGTTGATGAGTGGCGAATTTGCCACTTATTTCCATCTCATTTCTTACACACTATGGTGATTTAATTGCATATATGAGGCTATTTCTTCAATGAAAGACACTAATATCCAGTGCTTGTGATCTTACAGGAAATCTAATGAAAAAGAGTTGAGACAAAGTATAACGCCCCAAAGTTTTTCCTAGCTAAATTTTTATCCCTAAAGTATCAAGCATTGGTTTCTAGAATAATTTATACTTATTTACGTATAAAATTCCTTAGATTTCAAATTTTCATTACGTAGATGATCGAATAAGTTTTCTGTCATCATAAGATTCATCCAAAACGGACACTCGGTGAAGGAGTTATAGTTAATTTAAGTCCTAGTCATAAAACACCATCATTCCTGTCCTTGGTGCATAGCGGAAAGAGCGTAAATAACAATGGTCAATTTCCAGTGAGACTCCGTGATGGTAAAACATCACGGAGTGGGCCAAATTCCCATTCATCACTTTCCAGTAAGCCACCGCGATAGTAGCGCATTGCAGTGGCCCATAAGATTGGGTTCCTAATATAATTTTTTCCTGTTTCGTTCAAAAGGTAACAAGGGTAGTTTGAAATTTTTTCAAGTCTCTTAAAATGTCCAAATAGGAGATTAAGATCTCTACAAGCATAATATACGACATTCTCAAGATTTTCCTCAAAACAAAAATCCTAGTTCATATACTTCTCCTCCAACAAAACTCAAAATTCAATCATGGGTTTTCAAAATTGATCGATGATTTGGAATCCCCAAACTGTAGGCTTCAAGGATCAGCCATTATTCTTTATAATCAAAGTACGCGGGGTTTTTTCTAAAATCTCATGGGTATAGAAATCATGTTTTTAAGAAAGGGGTTTTTGAATTTATGAATACATTAATGTTTTAGAAGCTTCGATAATATTGTTTTAATCTTTAGGCCTTCCCCCAAATTGATTTGAATTGTATATATGTACGTATGCATTGAAAACCATGAATTGTGAATTGGGAGCATGAAATATATAATATCCCTTTCCCATTACTTTATTATTTGATTTACAAGTTATGAATCCTTACATTTAATGGTTTATAGAATGATTCAAGGTACTATTTGTCTTATGTGAAATTCATGATGATTAAGAATGGGTGAGAGGAATACTTTAATAATTTTAAATGTTGAGATTGATAAATAAAGAAACTTCAGGAATGTTTTTGAGAAGTTGGCCACTATTTATTAAAATTGTTGAATGAATGGAAAGCCTTTGCATGATTTTTGACTTATGATTTGAGATATGACTCTTCTTACGCTATATGCATGATCAAGTGTCCTGAATATTATTTTAGAATAAAATAATCATATATGGCTCAGAATAATGACTTGCAAGCCTTGGTATGACGATACCTACTCAGACAATACCATAACAGACACAGACTAATACAGAAATCAGACTTTCATGTTTTAGAATTTTAGAATGATGCATGTTCAGAAAAGGATAAAATAGGACATAAAAATATGTTAGGTGGTTTCCTGAAGAGGGCACGAGTTTAGATAACTCATTTCCCAAAATTGTGATTTGCTAATTCGGGTATATTATATTACGCTGGCCTAGTGCCATGTGGCGTATCAGAATTGGAGACTCCAACCCTTGTGGCATACTTGCGTTGGGGGCTTCCCTGCCGAGTCAAATACGGATCCTGTGGAATATCTGGGTTGTAGGGGAGTGCCACCTAACTCATAACATTGCATTGACAAGAATGATTTATGATTTTTAGAAAAATGCCCATGTGTTTTGAGAATTATTTATGAATGATGTTTTAACAACTTGCTCTCCACTATTTTACTTACATAAAAAATTTATTTTGGATTACTTTGCGTACTAGTACATTGTATTGACCCCCTCCCCCTACCTCTCTGGTTCTGAGGCTTAGTCTAGGGGTTTAGATAAGTAGTAGATTTCATCAGAAAAAGTTGCAGTATCCAGTTGGTGAGCCTTCTATATTTCAGAAGGCCTATTTATTTCCAGACAATGATTAGTGGTTACGGTTTTGGTCTACTGGGGGCCTTGTCCCATCTTTCAGATTGTGTTAGAGAGAATGTAATAGAGATTTTGTAGACGATTTGTAGTTGTTGCTAGTTAGTTTTAGATTTTGTTCTTCAATGCTAAATTCATATCCGATTTATGACCATGATTTTGTCTTACTATAATTTCCGTATTTCCTTATTTTTGTATGGATGGTGTATATGATTTCAAGATAGAAGGATGTTCGGGCCTTCATGGTTCGGGATGCTCGTCACGGCCAGGGCCTCAGTTTGGGTCATGACAAACTTGGTATTAGAGCACGATTCATGGTCCTAGGGTGTCTGTGAAATCATGTTAGGTAGAGTCTTGTTTATGGGTGTGTAGCGTGTCATACTTATAAGCAGGGGGTTACTAGGCCTTTAGGAATGCTTCCCCTCTTTATGATCTAGTTCTTGCTTTGGAGTCTAATCTGTCTCTAGTTAATGCTCTCTTGCTTTTTAGAAAAATCCATTATGCCTCCTTGTTGCATATCGATCAGAATACACAGACATATGAGGTTCGTTACACTCATGGGATGTGGACCCATAACAGAGCTCTCACCCCAGAACTTATTCCTACTCCAGGAGTACCTCCAGTCCTGACCAGTCTACCTCGAGCTCCACGGACGGATATTAATGGTCCCCCAACTTCTCAGAGGGATATTTCTAATATAGAATTCAGACAGTCTATTCATATGCTGACACAGTTGGTGGCCAATTAGGCTCAATGATCGGAAGATGTTGGATATGAATTTTTTACATCTGAGGCTACTAGGGTGGGTCAGTTTATGAGAATGAACCCTTCCAAGTTTACTGGCACCATGGTAGAAGAAGATCCATCGAAGTTTGTGGATGAGATGGAGAAGATCTTTAAGGTGATGCATATGGAGGAGATAGAAGGGGTGGAATTGGCAACTTATCAGCTCAAGAATGTTGTAAATTAGTGGTATAGCGAGTGGGAGGATGCAAAGGGAGAGTGTGCTGAGCCCACAATTTAGGTTAAATTTGTGGAAGCCTTCCTTGGTTGGTTCTTTCCTCTAGAGTTGAGGGAGACCAAAGCTGAGGAGTTTATGAATCTGAAGCAGGGAAATATGAGTTTCTAGGAGTACATTTTGAAGTTTATCCAATTAGCCCGCTATGCACCAATGATGACTAGCAATATGAGAGCCCGAATAAGGAAATTTGTATCCAGCCTTTCAGATGATCTAGTGCCTGAATGTCAAGGGGCGATGCTAAATAGGGATATGGACTTTGCTAGGCTGTCATCCCATATGCAACAAGTAAAAGAAAATAAAAAGAAAATCGCTGAGTCTAGAGAGAAAGACAGGCAGGAAAAGAGATCCAGAACAGCAGATCAACATCACAGTTAGCTGCAAAGTGGTAAGTGGGGTAATAAATGGCAGAAGAAGAAGAATTGGGGTAGTAAACAGTCATCAGGCAGCGCCCTAGTTCCCATACCCCCAGTTGACAGAAGATCTCAAAGTTTTTAGACTAATCAAGGATCCAGAGCTCAGGATATTCAGTCACAGGGTAGTGTGGCTCCGCAATATCGTACTTTTCCATAGTATAAGACTTGTGGTAGGAATCATCCAGGAAGGTGTCGTGGGGCGCATTTGTATGTTATTCATGTGGTCAGCTGGGTGAATTATAGAGGGATTATCCATCTACTAGAAGAAATGTTGGTGGTGCAAAATCTCAAGAAAATTCTTCCACACCACCACCACCTCTAAAGGGCACCACTTCAACTGCCGGAAGCGGTCACAACTAGCTGTACGCTTTGACTAATCCCCAGGAGGCAGAGGCCTCACCAGATGTTATCACCAGTATGTTACAAATCTTTTCCAGTGATGTTTATGTGTTACTTGATTCCGGGTCTACCTTGTCTTATGTGACCCCATATATGGCTATTGGTTTTGGGTTTGAGCCTAAGGTTATTACCGAACCTTTCTCTTTTTCCACTCCGATGGGTGATTTTATTGTGGCTAGGAGGATATATAAAAATTGTGTTGTGTCTATTCTTAGCCAGGATACTGTGGTAGATCTCATGGAGCTTGATATGGTTGATTTTGATGCTATCCTAGGGATGGACTGGCTCTATTCGTGTTATACCACTCTAGACTGTAGAACCCAAAAGGTTACTTTTTTTTTCTGAATTAGCTAGCAATAAAACAGGAAGGGCACTCTTTAGCACCTAGAGGGCACTTTATATCTTATCTCAGGGCCCATAAACTTATTTCCAAAGGTTGCTTGTATCATCTTATTTGGGTTAAAGATTCTAACACTAAAAGTCTTCCTCTTCAGTCTGTCCCTGTAGTAAATGAATTCCCAAAAGTCTTTCCAGATGATCTCCCAGGAATACCACCTGATAAGGAGATAGATTTTGGTATAGATGTGTTGCCAGACACCTGTCCCATCTCTATTCCTCTATATAGCATGGCTCCAGCAGAGTTGAAAGAGTAGCTAGCAGACCTCCTAGATAAATGTATCATCCATCCTAGTGTTTCTTCTTGGGATGCACCTATACTTTTCATAAAGAAAGATGGTTCCCTGCGTATGTGCATATATTACCACCAGTTAAACAAGGTCACTATCAAAAATAAGTATCCGCTTCCTAGGATTAATGATCTGTTTAACCAACTTCAGGGTGCTAAGTGCTTTTTTAAAATAGACCTTCGTTCAGGATATCATCAGCTAAAATTTAGGGAGTCAGACATTCCCAAGATAGCTTTTCGAACCAGATATGGTCATTATGAATTCTTAGTCATGTCCTTTAGGTTAACTAACGCCCCTCCATCCTTCATGGACCTAATGAATAGGGTCTTTCAACAGTTTCTAGACTTGATTTTCATAGTTTTCATTGATGATATATTGATTTATTCCAAAAGTGAGGAGGACCATGCCAATCACCTCTGAATTATCCTCTAGACTCTCAAAGATCATAGGTTGTATGCAAAGTTCTCTAAGTGTGAATTCTGGTTAAATGCTATTGCTTTCTTAGGGAATATTGTGTCTAGTGAGGGGATTAAGGTTGATCCCCAAAAGGTTGAGGCAGTGAGGAAATGGCCCAGACCCACGACTCCAACTAATATTCGGAGCTTCTTGGGTTTGACAGGTTATTATAAAAGGTTTTGTTGTATATTGTGATGCATTCCAAGTGGAACTTGGGTGTTCTTAAACAACACGGTAAGGTAGTGGCTTATGCATCTAGGCAGTTGAAGGTACATGAGTGGAACTACCCTTCTCATGACTTGGAGTTAGTGACTGTAGTTTATGCACTTAAGACCTGGCGGCACTATTTGTATTGGGTATATATTGATATATTTATTGACCACAAAAGTTTACAGTATGTTTTCTCACAGAAATAATTGAATCTCAGGCATAGGCGATGGTTACAACTTTTAAAAGACTATGACATGAGCCTGCACTATCATTTAGGCAAGGCAAATATAGTAGCTGATGCCCTCAGCAAGTTATCTATGGGCAGTCTTTCTCATGTGGGGAAAGAAAAGAGGGAGATGGTGAAGGATATTCACTGACTTGCAAATATAGGAGTGTTACTTTTAGATTTCGATGATGGAGGAGTGGTTGTTCATGAGATATCTAAATCTTCACTTTGTGTAGAAGTTAAAGAAAAGTAGGTTAAAGATCCCATCTTTATGCAGATCAAGAAAGTCATAGTCCAATAAAAGGTAATGTCATTTGAAATTGGTGGTGATGGTAATTTGAGATACCAGGGTAGGTTTTGTGCGCCAGATGTAGATGGTCTAAGGAAGAGAATCCTTGACGAAGCTCACACGTCGAGGTATGTTGTTTACCTTAGCTCTACTAAGATGTATCATAAGATGAAAACTATTTATTGGTAGAATAATATAAAGCGTGAGGTGGCTAACAATGTCGCCAAGTGTTTGAATTGTCAACAAGTTAAAGTGGAACATATGAGTCCAGGTGGTTCTTCTCAAGAGATAGCTTTGCCTTTGTGGAAATGGAAGATGATTAATATGGATTTGATTACTGGACTTCCGAGGTCCCGAAACTAGTATGATTCCATTTGGATAATTGTAGATAGGCTAAACAAGTTAGCTCACTTTCTACCTGTCAGGACTAATTATTTGGGAGAGGATTATGCCAAGCTGTTCATTGAAGAAATAGCTCATTTGCATGGGGTACCTGTGTCCATCATATCTGACCAAGGTACACAGTTTTCTTCATAGTTTTGGAGATCATTTCAAAAGGGTTTAGATACCTAAGTGAATTTGAGCACGACTTTCCACCCTCAGACAGACGGGTACACTGAGCGCACCATCCAGACCCTTGAAGATATGTTAAGAGCCTGCATGATTGATTTTAAGGATATCTGGGTAGATCACTTTCCATTGATAGAGTTTGTATATAATAATAGTTTCTATTTCAGTATTAAGATGGCACCATTTGAGGTATTGTATGGGAGAAAATGTAGGTCTCCGATAGGATAGTATGAAGTAGGTGAGATGTAGATGTTTGGGCCTGATCTTGTTCATCAGGAAATAGAGGATGTGAAAACCATCAGAGAATGAATTAAGATAGCTTAGAGTCATCAGAAATCCTACGTCGATGTTAGGAGAAGAGATCTAGAGTTTGAGGTTGGAGATTGGGTATTTTCAAGGTTTCTCCAATGAAGGGAGTCATGAGATTCAGGAAGAAAGGTAAGCTGAGTCCTCACTATGTTGGGCCATACCAGATTGTGAGAAGGATAGGTGGAGTTGTGTATGAGTTAAAATTGCCTGCCTTTTTGGGTACTGTTCATCCAGTATTTTATATATCTACGTTAAAGAAGTGTATTGGAGACCATTCTTTAGTGTTGCCCGTCGAAGAAATCAAAGTGACATTCTTATCCTATGAAGAAAAGCCTGTAGAAATTTTGGATCGCCAAGTTAGAAGATTGAGGAGAAAAGAGATAGTCTCAGTTAAAGTGTTGTGGAGAAACCAAAATTGAAGAAGCAACTTGGGAATCAGAAGCTGATATGAGATCTAGGTACCCAAACATTTTTATCCAGTGGATGACAAAATGGAAGGTACAATCCTTGACTTATTCTTTCTATGCCTTAGTATGCTTGAAATTATGCTTGTCTGTGTCCCATGTCAACATTCGGGGATGAATGTTCCCAAAGGGGGATATTGTAACACCCCAAAGTTTTTCCTAGCTAAATTTTTGTCCCTAAATTATCAAGCATTGGCTTCTAGAATAATTTATACTTATTTTCCTATGGAATTCCTTAGATTTCAACTTTTCATTACGTAGATGATCGATAAGTTTTCTATCGACATAAGATTCATCCAAAATGGACACTCGGTGAATGAGTTATGGTTAATTTATGTCCTAGTCGTAAAACACCATCATTCCTGTCCTTGGCGCGTTGCGGAGAGGGTGTAAATGATGATGGTCAATTTCTAGTGAGACTCCACGATGGTAGCGCATCGCGGAGTGGGCCAAATTCCCATTAGCCACTTTCCAGTGAGTCACTGCGATAGTGGCGCGTCGTGGTGGCCCATAAGATCGGGTTCCCAATTTAAATATTTTCTTTTTTGCTCAGAAGTTAACAAAGGTAGTTTGGAATTTTTCCCAATCTCTTAAAATATCCAAATAGGATATTAAAACCTCTACTAGCATAATATACAACATTCTCAAGATTTTCCTAAAAACAAAAACCCTAGTTCATATACTTCTCCTTCAAGAAACTCAAGATTCAACCGTGGATTTTCAAAATTGATCGGAGATTTGGAATCCTCAAACCATAGGCTTCAAAGATCAGCCATTATTCTTCATAATCGAGGTACACAGGGTTTTTCCAAAAATCTCAAGGGTATAGAAATCATGATTTTAAGAAAAGGGTTTTTGAATTTATGAATACATTCATGTTTTAGAAGCTTCGATAATATTGTTTTGGTCTTTAGGCCTTCCCCCAAATTGATTTGAATTGTATATATGTACGTTTGCATTGAAAGTCATGAATTATAGATCGGGAGCATGAAATATATAATCTCGCTCTCCCATTACTTTATTATTTGATTTACAAGTTATGAATCCTTACATTTCATGGTTTACAGAATGATTCAAGGTACTATTTGTCTTATATGAAATTCATGATGATTAAGAATAGGAGAGAGGAATGCTTTAATGATTTTAAATGTTGAGATTGATAAACAAAGAAACTTTAGGAATGTTTTTGAGAAGTTTACCACTACTTATTGAAATTGTTGAATGAATGGAAAGCCTTTGCATGATTTTTGACTTATGATTTGAGATATGACTATTCTTACATTATATGTATGATCAAGTGGCCTGAAAATTGTTTTAGAATAAAATAATCATATATGGCTCAGAATAACGACTTTCAAGTCTTGGTATGCCGATACCAACTCAGACAATGCAATAATAGACATAGACAAATACAGAAATTAGACTTTTATGTTTTAGAATTTCAGAATGATGCATGTTCAAAAAAGGCTAACATAGGGCATAAAGAGAGATTATGTGGTTCTCTGAAGAGGTCACGAGTTCAGATAACTGATTGCCCAAAATTGTGATTGCCGATTCGGGTATATTATATTATGCTGGCCTAGTGTCGTGTGTCATATCAGAATCAGAGACTCCAACCCTTGTGGCATACTTTGGCCGGGGGCTTCCCCACTGAGTCAATGGCGAATTTTATATAGCTTGTGGAATATCAGAGTTGTAGGGGAGTGCCACCTAACTCAGAAGTAATACAAAAAATAGACATTGCATTGACAAGAATGATGTATGATTTTAAAAAAAATGCCCATGTGTTTTGAGAACTGTTTATGCATGATGTTTTAACAACTTGCTCTCCACTATTTTACTTATATAAAATTTTTTTTTTGGATTACTTTGCATACTAGTACATTGTATTTACCCCCATCTCCCTACCTCTTAGGTTTTGAGGCTCAGTCAAGGGGTCCAGATAAGCAGTAGATTTTATCAAACATAGTTGCAGTGTCCAGTTGATTAGCCTTCTATATTCCGAAAGGCCTATTTATTTTCAGACAATTATTAGTGGTTACGGTTTTGGTGTACTGGGGGCCTTGTCCCAGCTTTCAGATTGTGTTAGAGAGTATGTAATAGAGATTTCGCAGATGGATTTTAGTTGTTGCTAGTTAGTTTTGGATTTTGTTCTTCAATTCTAAATTTATATCAGATTTATGACCATGATTCCCTCTTGCTATAATTTCTGTATTTCCTTATTTATGTATCAATGCTGTATATGATTTCAAGATAGAAGGGTGTCCGGGCCTTCATGGTTTGAGATGCTCGTCATGGCCAAGGCCTCGATTTGGGTCATGACATAAAGCTGGCAGGAGAAGGAAAGCAAGCAAAAAGAATAAAATTTGAAGATAAGCCCCAGGAGATGACCCTCAGGTGTTGCTATCACACTCTGAGGGTCACGATCACGGTTAGTCAACAAAGTCAAAAGATAAGTGATCGCAAAGTGATGACCGCAATCGCGATCGTCGCGATCTTGACCAGATGATCGATTACGAGTATCGGGAAATCTTTTAAGGGTAGACTAGTCTTTTTATGTTGCTCAGTTTCAAGATATATTTTCTCAACTCTTCACATTTTCAGCACTGTATTTTATCCTATTTTCCAGTTTTTGGGAGAAAAATACATTATTGTCGAGAGAAAACAATTATTGTTGTTTTTCCAAGAGAGATTTTGATTCTTGATTGAAATTGAAGTTTGGGTTTATACTTGCTTTGCTTATGATGGATAAGTTGAATTCAAATTTGGGTATATTTCTTTCCTTTAATTTTATCAATAGCTAAATTTTTCTCTTGAGGTTATGTTTTATTAGGTGGTGAATAATGTGTGGGTGTTGATTGCTAGCCCGATTAATTAGTTAATTATGATAGGTTTTGCTTTTGTTCCATGTTTAAATTGAGAATTGCGAGTGAAAACCCCAATTTTATTGGATACCATATCATCCTTGAAAGAGAGACATGGGTGAGGATTAATTATGAACTATAACTTGAGTTAGCTCATTGAATTACATCATCTTAAAATAACGGTGTTATTTGAGGCAGCTCATTTAATAACACCATCTTAGAAACAAGGGTTTTAATTAAGGTAATGGATTGGTATATTTTTTATGCTTGTTAGGCATTCAAAAGAATCTATGAGTGAGATTTAGTGTTTTATTGAAAGATTAACACCAAGACCTTAAATCTAGCCTACCCAAAACCCCTAACTAAACTTGAACTAATTGTTGATAACCCATGCATACGTCCCACCTAGGATAACATAACCCTAAGGTTTCTCTCAATTTGGTAACACTCCTAAATATATAATTATCTTGATAGTGTTGATTTTAGTGTTGTTTAACATTACTCAAACAAATCCACCAATTTAATTTCACTTGTTATTTAATTTTACACTATGGTTTAACGCCTTGTTAACTTCCAACACACGTATGCTTTGAAATCTAAGTCTGTACTCCTCGAAGGTTCAACCTCGACTCTAGTTGGGTAATTATATTGACAACGCCCTCCTTACATCTAAACATAAATGTACGTTTGAGTGTTATCAATTCCCAAGGGACCAAAGAATAAAAAGGGTGAGATTCTCCAATCTTTTTTTGTAAGTTTACTTCTTCTTGTTTCATCTTGTCGACTCCCCTTTCCACCTAATTTCTTAACTTTTTGTTCCATTTTTACATCAAATGGACTTAAGATAGTGGTATATTAGCTTTATTAGGGTTTACTGTGGGATCTAATATTTTATGATGAACTTGACCTTACTCTTCTTCATTTTTGGTGAAGTATTTTGGTAGCTATAGTTCAGATTCCTAGATAGACTGTACACAACCTTGATGTATCATTATGGGAATACTTTTTATATATATATATTTTTTAATTCTTGTCTTTCATTTTAAGCTGGTTTGTATGAATTTGGATCTCTGGTATCTTTTTGTGATGATGTTTTGTGTGCTTTCATTAGTGTATTATCTTGTGGGTCCCCACCTTCAATGTAGGGATCTATGATTTATCCATGTTTAGTGTATTTCTCTGCATGTTGAAAAGTCCTAAAAATCATTGAATATCTGTGTTGCTTGTATCCCTATAGATGTGCTAGCAAGTAAGTCTGCAAAGTAATTTCCTTCTCTGAATGTATGCATGATTTATGTATTTCTTGATTGTATGATTCCTCTAATCTCTTCCACTTTCTCCACTGATTCTCATTTCATCACCTTCCAAACCATTTGTATGATGTTCTTGTTATAGAGGGAGTTTTTCTTTATGATGGCATCCCTTATACCCTTAGCTCGACAAACTCTCAAAGCCACCAAAATAGCACTAATTTATACCTACATGTTTGTAACTACCCCAATACCTTGAGCTTGATCATATACTAGATCCCACTACTAATCTCCCAAAATTAATCCATAGGCACTGAGTCCAGGGTTGCCTCTACTTGCGTTATTAGTGTTGTCTTTTATTGTGTCTCCTTCTGAAGTTTTCCACTTAACACTATGACAATACAACTTGGGCATGTAATATCTTAGCTTAGTAATAATATCTAGATAGTGTAGTTGAACTATCACGATCCAAGTCTACACCCTACCGTGATCCATAACTAGCTTTCACTAATAATCTTGAAGGGACCTTGACATATCATATATATAGAGTAATATCAATAAACAAATTGAAGTGGAAATATAAACAATGATAAAAGGATAAATTTAAAAGAGACAATCTTTCTTGAGACATAACTGGAAACAAAGAAAAGACCGATAACTACTACATAAAAGTTGTCTAGTGAAGCCTCTACTACTAAAAGTGAGAGTGAACTTCCATTAACCTTTACTGAAAAAGAATTCTAAACTAAACAAATAAGAAAGATGTAATCAACTCTATGCATCCCAGATGATAAAACAGTTTAGTAATCTACTAAATGTTGGATGCTACGAAATGACTAGAAGCAAATTGTACGCTCGAATACATGAATCTACATCCTAAGAGGATAGAATGTAAGATGTATTCAATAAAGTGGAATGCATTGACACACAAGATAATACATATATACATAGAAAGAACTGAAGAGCTGAACATAATACCATATATGGAGTAACTTAAAACAAGAGTCAAAAGTTGAATCATAAGTCTCAATGAGATATGTTTAAGTATCTTAAAATAGCTGACAGTTTGAAGAGAACATGATATCAAATATTTGTATAATAGAATCTTTCATGCACATGAAAATAAATTCATAAAATCATTAATCAGTGGGATTTTCATATAACTAACAAACACCATATGAGCTTATGATGTCCAATGTACAATGCTAGTTGGGAGGGATTCACTATACTTGCTAAGGTATAAAATCTCTCTACCTATGGATCAAGAACTAATCCACTTTGTCTGAAGGGATCATTTGACTTGTGGATTGGTCCATATCTTATGGTGGCAACGTAGTTATGAGATTTGTGCTATCTAGAACCTATGTCTTCTTGATGCTAGATAATCCTTCTAAATAATATTTATAATCGTATAGTATCATAACTTATCTTGTAAAGCTATCGAAAATCATATCATGAGTATTTGCTCTAATTTTTTATTCTATAATCATACCTGTTATGAGACAATTCTCAAATATATATCATAAATCATTTATTGAAATCTTTGATCCAAAACATAAATTCTTGAACTTAAGGTCATGCTTTCATAAAAATAAATCTTAATCATAGTTTTCAAATCATGCTTTAAACTTAGCTTGATAATCATATGATTCTGAAGTTTCCAAAATGATTCTTTCATAAAATCAACTATAGATACAAAGGAATTTGTTTTAATGAGTTGGGAAAAAACAATATATTTAAACATAAATTCATATTAACTTCACAAGCACTTAAGAGTGAGGGTGAAATGAATCCATCATTGAATTATTCCATACTTATTGAAGACAATAACTTTAACAAGAGAAGACTTGACAATCTTGCTAGAATGGGAACCCTAAGTACTTGATTTGCCTTAGAACTTGCTTTTGGCTAGATATAAGAGAAAAAAGGTATAATTGGCTTATGGATCTAGTAATTTATTACAACATATGTGACATGAACATACACATAGTGTCACGACCCAACTTATAGGTCATGGTGGTACCTACTTTTTCCTACTAGCAGGTAAGCCAAAATGTAGCTCGAAGCTATGATCAATGGGATAATTTGGAGGAGAAGACATAAAATCTGTAAATCTACAAGAAAATACTTACAACAATAATTCAAGTAATAATAATAACTCAAAAGATAGATAAACCTAGCAGTGTCGGTACAAGAGCCACTAGAAAAAGGAATATAACTACAGTAATAGTCAGTATACATCAATCTCGAATAATGAAAGACTAAGAAAAATTAGAATAAGGAGAAAAAGGAAACTCCAGGTCTAAGAGCTCACCCTACCTACAAACTTCAAGTAGCACGATCATAACGTCAACGATGACCACTAGTACTCGAATATGCACCAAAAAGGTACAGAAGTATGGTACGAGTACCAAAGCCACAGGCACTCAGTAGGCATCATCAACTGACTGAGTCAAATCATAATATAAGTACAATAAAGATGTAAGATAAATAAGCTAAGGTAAAAGGGCAAACCTGGAATAAAGAACAAACACTGTGAATAAATAATCGAAATAGATATAATATGAAAGAAAGCATAATTAATCCTACAAGATTGTCCCCCATAAGCCAGTAAGTGTGGAAAATGAATAACCCAATGTGGGACCCCACTAGCCTAAAGGGTGCAATCAAGAAAGCAAATTACCAAAATTCCATAATTTATCAAATATCAAGCCATAACCGTGAATCCATCCATGCCATGACATACCATAAATAACCTCTCAATGTCGAAATTGAACGAAACTCATATCATCATCATCATTATTTGCTGGAGTTGACCTAGAACTTATGTCAACAATAAGTCATCAAACTTGAACAGAAACACAATATCAGTAAATCTTTGAAGTTGAATTGGAACTCATATCAACTCATAAGTATAAAACTAGAATAAGAATCAAGAATCTAGTATCTTCAAACTCCAAAATTTAAAACTTTATGGATATAATATGCCCATTACGTCTGTAATGAGCTAACAAGAGTCTTGGCCTAAGGTGGGCCGAAGGGGCCTGCTTCTAGTACTCAAAATCTATTTTAAGTCAAATTCTACCCCAAACTAGGCTAAGGTATCTAAGTTTACTTCTAGTATTAAATAATCCACAATTATCCCTAAGATAGTAATTCTACCTAAACATGAATAACCAAGTCAATTACTCCTAATTTATGATTCCATAATAGTTTAAATAGTTCAAATAATACTAATTATATATGGTTTTATACCTCTAAGATCTAATTCCCATCCCATATCTAGCATAACATCATAAATACACTATAAATTAGCTCAATTTATAAGGAAGGTAAATCTACCCCACCTAGACGCAGAAGAAAAGCTCAAAGAAGTTTGCTAAATCATGAATTTCCATTCCAGAGAAGCTTCTACAAGATGCCACGATATCAAAATTATATTTACTAATCAAAACAAGAACATCAATGCTTATATTGTGCTTTTTTTCTCCTGGTCAAAAATTACGTAAAAATTTCATGTAGGGCTCGTTTGTAGTATCACACTTTCAAAATTGACAACGCGTCGCTCTATGCTCATGGAATATTTCCCTTAAGAATAGGTAATTTCTGAGCTCAAATGGTCCTATATTTAACCCACCAATATTCTAAGGATTATGGGGAAATCATAGAGAAATCAACCATAGAATTCATGAAAACTTACCAAGAATTCAGAGAAGAAACGAGTAATTTAAACTCACAAACACCCCAAAATATCCTATCAATGTTTCTCCTAAGTTCCCACATGTTTTAGGCGTTTTCACTCTTGAATTGGTATGAAAAATGGGAGAAAATTTGGTAGATAGGACATTTAAGGGTGCCATGTGCCGCTTAAGAGGATACTAGGCCGCTTAAGCAGTCACTGCTTTTACAGTCAAGTGCCGCTTTAGAAGTGCCCACTACCTGCACTCCTATCACTTAAGCGATCCTTTTGCTGTTTAAGCAGTCATCGCTTAAGAGGTGAGGGATCTGCTTAAGTGACCCTCAGTTAGGTTGTCTTGGTTTCTTAAGAGACCGGCTGGCTACTTTAGCGACCATCCGCTTAAGCGACCTAAAGGGCGCTTAAGCTGGCGCACTAGTTAGAGACTTGGAATTTTTCCACATCTCCATCTACCCCTCAAGATTCATTAGGAATCCTGTATAAGAAAAAAAACTATGCTAACCTATCAAATTTGATGTTCTTAAATCAATGGCGTAGTCAAAATTTCCATCCAACATCGATTTAATGAAAAGTGAGCCCTATACCCAAATGCCATTTTTCTTATGTTTTGTCCAATAGCCCGAAATGAGTCCAGAAGTCTAGGGACCTAACCAAAGGTTCACCCAACCTAAAACTTATGTTTTAGAGCTATTAGAACTGTCAAAATTGGTATACAAGGTCGTTTGACTGACATTTTTGCACAATAGCCAATTATAACCAACGAAGACTTCAAAGCAAAGAATTGGCTCTAAAAACCAAATGAACTGCCTGGTAACCAAACTGTCATATTTAGGAACTCATAAATGACTTAGGGAACTATAGGAAATCCTTAAACGAAAAAAAATATGCACGAATGAAGAAAATGACCTAGAGGGTCATTACAATATCCACTACTAAAAGAACTTTTTTTTGTGAAAGAAAAGCATTAGGATAAACCTGAAGCCTTAAATAGTTGAGGATATTGGGCTTGTATCTTACTCTCAATCTCCCAAATAGCCTCATATACTATTTGGTGAATCCACTAAACCATAACTACTGGAATATCTCTTGTGCATAATCGCCTGACATCATTGGCTAATATAAACATCGGCTCCTCTATGAAGGTCAATCGCTCATCCAATTAAACCGAGTCCCACCGAAGCATATGAAACACATCGGGAATGTACCAACACAATATTGAAAAATGGAAAATTGGATGAACAATAATAAAATATAAGGGAAAGGCCAACTAATATGTCACCTCTCCAAATGTGCGAAAGATCTCAAAGGGTCCAATATTCCTGGGGCTGAGCTTGAGTTTTCTCCCGAACCTCATCACACCCTTCATGAGTGATACTCATAGAAATACTCAGTCTCCAAATCTGAGCTACCCTCAAACTTTCCTAAATCATCTTGACTCTATCCACCAAATTCTGTAATAAGTTAATACCATGGGGTCTAATCTCGGAGGTATGAAATCACCCAATCATTGAACGACATTGCCATCCATACAAGTCCTCAAAGGGTGCCATCTAAATTCTCAAATGATAACTATTTTTATATGTAAACTCCTCCAAAGCTAAGTGCTGCTCCCACTAACCTCCAAAATCTATAACACAAGCTTAGACCATATCCTTGAAAGTCTAAATAGTCCGCTTTGACTTTTCATTAGTCTGAGGGTAAAAACCCATGCTATGATCTACCTAGGTACCCAACTCCTTCTGAAAATCTCTCCAAAATCTAGAAGTGAATATCAAACCATGATATGAAATTATAGATATGGGCACTCCATATAAATAAACTATCTTACGAACATAGATATAAATAATCGTTCGACACTGAATGATATCTGAATAGGAATGAAATATGCTAATTTGGTCTACTGATCTACAATGAACCAAATGCAATCAAAACCACAAGAGGTGTGAGGAAAAATACTAAAAAAGTCTATGGTGATCTGCTCCCATTTCCACTCGAGAATGGGCAGCTTCTAAATCAGGCTATCATGCCTATAATGATCTGCCTTCACTTGCTGAAAACATAGGCAATGAGCTACAAAGTGTTCCACATCTCTCTTAATACTAATAATGCTCAAAGATACACCTCAAAATAAGGCTAAAACAGTCGATGAAAAATACAGTAACCGAACTGAGGTAGGGTTCAAACCTACAGGGAATATATGAATTATCTCTCTAGTTTGCTGAAGTCAAGGAGCAGTACAAAAAAGTAAATAGGGGGATTGTAGTAGTAATCTATGAAAAGTAATATGTTGTGAGTGTTTTATTTATCATCAATTAGAAACAAACACTAGGATTATGCTCTCTTGGCTTCTCAACCCCGTGGTTTATCATGCTTTGTTGAACCAACCTTATATCTTGCATACAGAATCTGATAATTTATGTACCATTAAATATCTAGTAGACTCATTGACGGATTTCACCTTTTAACTTTTGAGTTTTAGGATGTCACCTTACTAACCCATCCCAAATTAACTATTACGTTTTGTGTCTCAAGTTATTAATGAAAGATAATTATCTTAAGTAGATGATATGATTAGCCTGTATTGATAATTAGTCTTCAAATTACTATTGTGATCATCTTTTGCTAATATCTACTCCTCTTATGAAATAACTAGTGAATATAAGGAGGGATACTATCATTTAAAACTACTAAGAAAGCTATTTAACTAAAGACAATCACAATATATATAAGCATATGGGTTTGAAACAACATTGGACTTCCCCTACTTCGTCAATCTACCAGGGTTTCCACAACCCTAGATAAGGGAATTAGCCTCTCATCATTGTGAAGCAATCAATGGAATTTATAGTTGAAAGGATTAAGTCAATATTACAATGAATAATGAATAAAACCAAAAGTATCTAAAAGAATAATCAACCAAAATCAAGAACCAAACAATCTCAAGATCAAAATCAAATACTGGAATCAAATATATGTTTGTAAGTATTAAGAGTGTATCCTCTAACTTAAAAAATGTCAAAATGGTATATATAGAGTAAGAGGAAACCCTAAGAAATAAATTCTAAACAAAAAAAGGAAAATTGAGGTCGGTGGCCACCTATGGATTGTAGATGGAACATACAGACCTTAGGTGGTCACACATAGGTTCCAGGTCTCAAAATATTCCAAATACTCTTTGGACTATTAATCTTATGGGATAGCTTTTGGAACCTATGAGGCGTAGGTTCTCTCTATAAGTACCAGGGTCCCTTTTTCAACTTCTGATTCTCTATTTCTCAGCGTCTATAACACATACTTTGGAACCTACACGTAGTAGGTAGTACATATGGGTCGTAGGTTCCAATGTAGGTGTTCCAATACCTCAAATTTCACTCCTTTTCTCCAAATTAGCTCAAAAACCTGATTTCTTGCAAAACACAATACAAAACCCATCATATCTAACAAAAAGACCTAAGTAACTTGCATATTTCATCATTTTAAGCATTGAAAGTTCTATATGACCATAACACATCAACACCCTCAACTTTGAATGTTTGCATGTCCCCAGAAAACACAATACAACTAAAAAAACAATGGCAGTTAACTAGGAGAAACCTAAGCTACCTACGACTGCCAATCATCACCTTAAGCTTAAGAACATTACTCTCTCCCATTTTAATACTTCAAAACCAACTATGTATTAATGAAGCACACCAATATGACACAAAGGAATTAAGATATGTAATTACATTAGCAACAAAACTATGCATATGTATAACTTACGTCAACCAAACAAGTAAGCAGCCACCAATACAAACTAAGTTCCCTTATATCAAAGAAGTCCCAATCACTTATATGGAATCATGCATGTCAATGTGCGAACGGTCAAGAGAGACTCGTACACACAAGAGAAGTTCTACCAATGCGTATTAAATACCATAGGATTGCCTTTACTTTCTTTACCTTAGTTTCCAGACAGTCAGGTTAGGATCACCATAGGACTTTATTAGGTTTGTAATGTAGGCTTGGGGGCTGGTATGATACATATGGACATTTTAACGAAAAAGTCTCCTTGGCACTACACTTACTTTGGGGTCCACTTATCAACCAATTTTCTTTTATTCCACCCTTATTTCCTCTCTTTTTATTCTTTTATTGCACATTTAAGTGGGTGTCGTTTATTTTATTCTCTTTTTTCCTCTTTCTTTCTTTCTCAAAATTTTCTTTTCTGTACTTTTTCATTTTCAACCACACCCAACCCTACATTATATTCTCTTATTTTACCCTTGTTTATACCCACTTCACTTTACGTACCGCTATGATAGACACTCTTAACTTAGGTGATTTGCCTAAGTTAAGGTGCATAATGTCAAAAGAGGAACAGGGCCAAAACAGGTTCATTGTAACACAAATGGGAAGGTGAAAGGTGTAATAAGAAAAACAAGCTATACATGCTAAAAAATAGGGATCAAAAGATACTTATTCACACATGGAAGTTCATTTATGCTAAAAGTGGACTAATATAAAAAATGGCCTATGATCCTTTACTAACCGACTATCCTACAACCTAGGAAAGACTAATAGGGCAAGTATTGGATTCAACAAACAAAGGGAACTAAGTAGTATCGCACATACATGGCACAGGGTCATATCACAAGATACTACCTATCTGGTTCATGCAATTGTTAGCTATAATACTAATATCATAACTAGATTCCTAATGGTCACACATATATACACATCACACAGTTCTATAACCAAATTTTTTTAGGGGTATATTGTTTTTCAATAATCAATAGAAAACTTGTCAACTTCCCTAGATACTCAATAAATCTCCTAATTATATAATAACACAACAAATACAAAACAAAATAAAATACAATACAAAATTAACCATAGATATGTCAGTTCTACAACCACACCATAACCGATAGGAAAATAAGAACGACAACAAAAACCCATAGTACCTACGGTATACCCCATACCAACTAAAATATTATGCACTATCCCTAGTGCATGAACATAATATAAATAAGGGAATATGAACATACCTGGGAGACACTAGGTTTTCGTGTCGTGCTCGTCCCTATGTGGGGGTATCTCAATCGTTGGAGGCAGTGGTGGTTACGGTGCATTACTAGAGGATGCACCAATAAATAGCTTGTTACGCCTCTACCTATCAATAAATACAGTCTCCATCAAATCATGTGTGGCCTATTTTAGGGCCTGATCAAATGGTGTGTTGGGATCCTATAGCTCCACCTCTGTGACTTTCTTGGTCCCTACTACAGGAACCATTTCCTTATTTTCTATGAAAAAGTCAAAATGTCTAGGTATATATAAAAGGTGCTAGTTGAACAAATAGAGGTATAACTGGAGGAAAGGCTAGAATATGGCTCTCCATAAGAGAGCATATCTCTGCCCACAGTACGGCTACCTCTACTCTAATATCACCTAGATCAAGTGCCTCAATATCACTGAATGGGGATGACACTTAACCCTCAAAATCATCTATAAAAGCATGCACCTAAACTCAGAACTTTAATATCTTAGCATGCTGTGCAGCCTACAGTCTAGTCTCAGCCATCTCTAGTATCGTCCAGTCCTAAGGCAAGATCTTCCTATACAATGATGCCACCTCAGCCTCACTACAAGAAATCCCATGATATTAATACCATACCTATAGCAGTAGCTATAGTAGAGGGGTGAGAGGGTACAAAAGATGTACCAACCGACTCTGAAGTGGAAGTCGAGGTTGAAATAGATATGGATGGGATCCCCTCACTCTATGTGCTCATCTCGGGTGCCTGTATCTGATCACCCATCTCAAAATCCATGCAAGTATCAATATCACTACCCTTTCTATCACTAGGCTTTGCAAGAACCGATGGACCCTGAGACTAAGCCGAAATCATTATCAGAGGCTCACAAGATCTCTAGGCAAGGATTAGGTTTGATGAATCCTTGATCATACTCATTTGGGATACACCATTACCTCAACTCTGTGGTTGACACTAGGAACCTTTGGTGCACCTTCCTAATCACACAACTACTATACAAGTCAAGAAAAGGGTAGAGTTATCATTTCACCGAATGCCCGCTCATAAAGTGAATTCCTGATAATGGCTGCAAAATTAATATCATATCCAACCATCATACTCACAATCAGTGCAATACCATCCCATGTAAGAAAGTTGTCTATATCAGTCAAACATAATCCATAATGCACTACCAACGACCAAAACTTTGTAGAAAAATTTAGCACCGCCTTCTTAATCATACCTTATCCCTCGACACATGGACATCCTCACCAAGAGGTAAAATATAATTAGAGATCTATCTTTCCAAACCTACCCTATGACCCTGATACGCCGCATCCCACATAGCATGTCTATCTTGTATAAACCTTAGTTAAAAGTCACACTTTACGATTGACACAAGAGTTATGCAATTGGGGATAAAAAGAACTCAGCGGATGGCCGCTGCTGATATATTAACCATGACCCTTCTCACCAGTATCTGCTCAAAATGGGGCTACTCTATATCCCTATCACCTTTAGGTTTAGTCAATGATACTATAGTAGAAAAGAAAGTATAGAACTTACGCACCAATGCCTGGTTATATAAACCCTGGGGCTTAGTCATCCACCCCAACTAACAATGATCAAATACAACCCATAAAAGTGGTGCTCTAACTAAATCAGATTACTAATTTTATCTCTTCTCCAAGATAGTTCTCTTGAGCTGACCTATCTCTATAACAGATCTATCTTTGCTTATAAATAGTCTACAAAACCTCAACACACCACCTTGAGTTTACCTTATCAATAGGCTCTACTGAGATATAAGTAGGGTTGAAAGCCTGGTCAGTCTGGGCTGGTGGCTCTATTTATAGTTCTATCATCTGATAGGATATCTATGCTATACCCTCCTCAGACTGAGGTACTACAGAAGAAGGCTTAGGAAATGGTGCTGCAGAATCTCATGACCCCTTCTCAGACTGAGGGTTATATGTGGCTGCCTCTGGTAATGGCTCAGACTCCACTTTCTCCTTCTCCTTATCCTCTCTCTCCTTAGACCAATAAGTATAAAGGTGACATGCTAGCCAAATTCATCCTCGACTTATAAACTAGTCGGCTGGGCTCTCAACAGAGTAGGACTGGGTTGTCTTCCCTACTATGACTGTGGTAGGATCTGGACATCCAAAGTCACTCTAATAATTAACTCAGCTGTAGTATATCTCCAAGCCCTATTTCATGGGTGAACTACTCTGGTAGGTAAAATTGGGTACTCCTCCACCGAGCCACTATTCTTGGAGGACTTATCCTATTTTCTCGATGATCCTACTTTCTTTTTGGATGTCTTTGGTGCCATATATACCTGAAAAACCAAGTGCTAGACCTCGAAAGTTAGCAAGGGATTGAAAATCTAAAGAAAAAAGTTTGAAACTTCAAAATTTTCCTAAATTTTCCATCCCTATAACCTATACTCAATCCTAATAGGTCTAATTTCTATACATTTAGTTATGATTAACTTTTAAACACAAATATGGCATATAAGACTCTTTGGATTCCTCAACTCTTTCAACTTCTACTTCCATTAGGGCATGATCATAGAGTTTTTATTTAAGAACAATGAACCAATTTAAGCTTTTAGGCTAATTCTAGGCTCCTATAAGCAAGTTTGTTGATTTCTACATATTTTCATGCAATTGAACATATCAAATTATTTATTTCAAGTTTAGCACAGTATAATACTATTAGGAGCCAAGAATTTTTACCTTTTGCTTCAAGAATTGGAAGTGAATATTGGAAAAATGAAGAAACCCTTGTGTGAATGCATAATACGTTTAATTTGGACAAGTTGGTACTGAGCAAAAGTAATGTTCTTGCCTTATATGAAATGTGTGGGGGAAGTGGGGAAGTTTTAATTTTACAGGGAATGAAATATTTTTAGGTTAAATAGGTTGTGGATCGGATTAGGACACTTAAATAAATCTAGGGGGCCGAGTTTGGGCCCAAATTTTAAAAAACATTAGTCCCAAAATTAGCTGCTTACAACACCACCTATGGGGTATAAGTAGCACCTACGACCCGTAGGTGGTCCCCATTTTTTGTCCTTTTCCTGCTCTCTAGAATTTTAATTCTGATATATATTACACTACTTATGATGTCTTAAGTGGTACTAATGACATCATAAGTAGTTCGTAGGTTAAAGTCCTAAAATCCCCAAAAATCTGCAAAATTTGTTTTTGGCCTTCAATGCAAAACTTACCTGGCCCAAGTGGGACTTATGACCACCATGAGTGGGTCAAGAAGTCCTCTTACCTGGAATATTCTGAATTTAAAAACATTTTACCATGTTCCAGGTTATTCCTCATTCTTTTATACCTATAGAAAAGAAAAATAATATGAACACTAAAATAATGGGTTGCCTCCCACCCAACGCATGATTTAATGTCGCGGCATGACATGGCTATGTTGGTTACTGAGACTTCACCAACAAGACTATGGGTTGACTCCCATAAAGTGCTTGAATTTATTAAGGTACCCAAAGGCATACCACCCTTATGTCAATTGGCTGCTTTATAGTTCTACGGATGTTGAATGTGATTTCCTGATTATTTACTCTGAACTTGACTTTTGCCTTCTCCATATCAACCATTGCTCAAACCTTAACCATGAATGGTCTTCCTAATATGATAGGCATTTGGTGGTTGACCTCACAATCCAAGATGACAAAGTCAACCAAAAAAATAAAGTTGTCAACTTTCACCAAAACATTGAGTAATATACCCACGGGTTTCTTTACTGTACGGTTTGCAATTAATAACTGCATAGTCATTGGTTCTGCAGGGATGGAGCCCAACTATTTGAACATAGCCAACGACATCAAATTAATTTTGTCCCCTAAGTCACAAAATTCTTTGGGAAACCTGGATCTCCAATGGTGTATGGGATCATGAAAGCGCCAAGATCACCCTCCTTTTGGGCCTAACATCTAGAAGTAATCGCACTACAATGGTGCAACCCACCATCATCCTCAAATTTTAAAACTCTTTTCTTCATCACCAATTCCTTCATAAACATGGCATACCCAAGAATCTAATTTCAAGCCTCAAGAATAAGAATGTTTAAGCTCAACTTTTAGAATGGCAGTGAACTTGTTGAACTTTCCTTCTTCCTTCTTCTGTTTCATCCTTTGAGGAAAAGGTGGAGAAGGTTATGGGATTGTCTTTAATTCAAGATCATCTAACTTTCCCTTCCCTTTGATCTTATCATCATTAGCATCAACACCTATCACCTTTTCTGAGTCAACCTTAAGTCTCTCATCAACCACAACACTATCATTTCTCAACTCATCAACAATAGTCCAAGATGGATCAATAGTAGTCTTACCACTCAGAGTGGTGATTTCTAGACAATGATCATTATTTTTAGGATTCTAAACTATATTTCTTGGAAGGATACTTGGCTACCTCTGATTCAAAGTTGTAGACATTTTCCCAAACTGTTGTTCGAATTGCTTTATCATGGTAGCAAATGATTCCACCTTTTGGGTCAATCTTGAGATGTCTACCTTAATCTCCTTAAGGCAAATTGCCTTACTTTCTTGACATTTAACAATCTTGGACAATATAGACTCCATCCTCGACTTAGTATCATGGTTGCCTGGTTGAATATCTTTGTCCCCCTTCTCCTTGTAGTCATGCTTTCTTCTTCAGTAACTATCACGCTCTCTACTCCGATCTTTGTACCTATATCCATTATAGTTTTGACCTTGGTTCCCTTTCCTAGAGTTATGAGAGTATTGGTTATACCTTTGTCTCTTGGTTCAAAAACCCACCAATTCTCGATCTACATACGTGGCCTCCTCATCCAAGTCAGAATCATATGCTCTAAAGGCCTTACCTTAAGAACCTATTGCACTTACCTTCTCAGAATTCATTATTGCAAACTACTTTATTAGGATCCCAATGTTAGTTCTAAGCTACACAATCTCTTGCACCACAGAATCATCAATCACTCTATGCTCACTGGAAGCCTCGATGGCATAAGTGCCGACACCTTTCTCCGCATCCCGAGTATAACACCCTCAGTTTGTGAGAGAGATATAGTCTAAAATATCTAATGCTACTTCCTAGAATAGACACATAAATGCTCCACCAGTGAGAATAGCTGTTATAGCTTTAGAACTGATAGTCAGGGCTTGATAAAATATCTCAAACAAATTAGTCACTGAAATGCGATGATTGGGTACCATGGTCAACTTCTTCTTAAATTGAAACTATGTCTCACACATCAATTCAGAATATGGATGCTTGAAGTTTTATATACCATCTTTTAGTTGCAACATTCTAGATGGAGGTAAGAAACGGTCTAAAAATTTTCTGCACAACTCATTCCAAGTAGTAATCAATCCTTGAGGAAGTTGCCACAACTTATTATAAGTAGTAATCGATCCTCAAGGATATTCCCCCAACCATAATAAAGCTTCACTAATCAATGAAAAAGAGAAAAACCTCAGGCTGACCGCTTATTAATCTGCCAAAGGAATAGTGTATGAAGTGCAGATCCTTTTAAAGTTTGCAAGATGCATGTTTGCATCATCTGTATCCAAGCCTGCAAAACATACCTTTCAGGTTCAAGAGCTGGATCATAGCACTAGTAATGTCACACTTCACACCTTGTGGCAATACAGGAGGAATGATGGCTCCTATCTCAGTAGGATCAATGTATCCCAAATCCTCATCTGGATCATCATATAGTGGTAAGTGGATTAATTGAGATCTACTATCTATAACTCTATCTTGATTTCCACTGAGTGCTTCTCGATAATTTGCTTCTTATCTCTGACTAGCTAGCTCTGTCTCTCGAGCTATATGCTGGGCTTCAGCATCCCTCCTCTAGTTAGGTGCTTCTGCTAATAAATGCTCAATTCTTTGATCAGCAATGCCCTAAACATCTTCAAGTAGAGGAGGAGGCAAATCATGTGCATCATCCCAAACTTCTTCAAGTTTACCTTCTCTTCTATATTCCGTCATCCTACTAGTCGAATGTAAGATTCTCTATGGTTTAAGATTCAGTGGGAGCAAGGGATTATCCCCTACTCCTTATATTAGGCATACACCGGCGTACACCCAAATACAAATAGAAAATAAGAACCCAAAAACTTCAACAACTTTGATCAATAATCACACCGTAAATCCCCCAGCAATGATGCCAAAATTTTGATATCGCCCAACGCTATACCTTCAAACAAGGCTAAATCGGTCTAAAATATAGTAACCCAACTAAGGTTGGTGTCAATACCACAGGGAATATGTGAATTATCTCTCTAATTTGCTGAAGTCAACAGGCAGTACCAAAAAGTAAATGAGGTGTATTATAGTACTAATCTATGAAAAGTAACTAGTTGTGAGTGTTTTGGTTGTAATCAATAAGAAATGAACACTAGGACTATGTTACCCCTAGCTTATCAAATCGGTAGGTTTATCGTGCTTTGTTGAACCAACCTAATATCTTACATACATAATCTGATTAGTTATGTACCATCAATTGTCTTGTGGACTCATTGATGGATTTTACCCTTTACCTTTTGAGTCTTAGGACATTGCCTTACTTGCCCTTATCCCAGATCCCAGATTAACTCTGTCCTTTTGAGTCTCAAGTTATTAGATAAAATATAATTATCTTAAGTAGATGATATGATTAGCCTATATTAGTAATTAATCTTCAAATTACTATTGTGATCATCATTTCCTAATCTCTAGTCCTCTTATGAAGTAATTAGTGAATATAAGGTGGGATCCTAACATTTGCAACTGTTAATAAAGATATTAAACTAAAGACAACCATAATACATACAAGAATACTGATTTGAAATAACATTGCACTTCCCTTACTTCGTCAATCAGCCAGGGTTCCCATAACCCTAGCTAAGAGAATTTGCCGCTCATCATTGTGAAACAATCAATGGAATACATCATGAAAATATCACAATAGATAATGAATAAAACCCAAAGTCTCAAATTGAATAATCAACCAAAATTAAGAACCAAACTATACCATGATCAAAACAAAATCTTGGAATCAAATATATGTTTGGAAGTATCAGAAATGTATCCTCTATCTAAAAAACATCAAAAGGGTATATATAGAGTATAAGGAAACCCTTGGGAACAAATCCTAAACAAAAGAGGAAAATTGAGGTCGTTGCTAACTTACTACGCCACCTACGGACTGTAGGTGGTTCCACGTAGGTGCTAGGCTTCAAAATTTTCTAAATACTCTCTAGACTTTTGTTCTTCTGATACAGCTTCTGGAAGCTATAGACCATAGGAGGCACCTATGAGCCGTTGGTGCCCTCCGTAAGTAGCAGGGTCCATTTTCAACTTTTGATTTTCTATTTCTCAACTTCTCTGACACATACTCTAGCACCTATGCCCAGTAAGTGGTATATATGGGTCGTAGGTGCCCATGTAGGTTTTCCAAAACTTCAACTTTCACTTATTTCTCCAAATTAGCTCCAAAACCTGATTTCCTGCAAAACACAACACAAAACACATCATATCTAACAAAAAACCTATTAACATGCATATTTTAATCGTTTTAAGTGTCAAAAGTGCTATTAAACTAAATCATATAACATACCACTCCACTAATAGTGCTGCCTTAAATCTTTATACATTTTAGGTATTCCCGGGTGAATAGAATATTTGGAGCTATGTGACTTTCACAAAATTGACTGAATCAAGTCTTTAACCCTTAAAACACAGATGTTACCATAGAATCTCAAAACACCATCAGAATCTGTAGTAGGCCTCTTGGACTCACCACTCAACACTTGATAAAAAAATATGCAAAGTCTCATATCCTCAAACTAACAACTCCGAATCTAGTCAAAAAGGGCAACCTCACCTCAACACCAACAAAAATCATCTTGGGGTCTAAAATATCAAGTTATACCATAAACTTAGCTAAGTTATAGATGTCCCGCGCCAACAGACACTAACAAACTGAAATAGAAAGCTACCCATACTCATTGGCGTATGGCTTAAGGCATTCGCTAATACATTCGTCTTTCCTGAATGATGCAAAATAAAGATACCATAATACTTAAGCAACTCCATCTATCTACTTTGCCTAGGATGAATCCCTCTCTAGGTCATAAATACTGAAGACTATGATGATATGTGAAGATCTCACAATGCATGCCATGAAGATAATATCTCCAAATCTTATATGCAAAAACTATTGCCATCGACTCCAAATCATGAGTTGGGTAGTTACGCACCTTCACCTACCTCGATGAAAAAGAAATAACTCAACCCTACTGCATTAACACATAACCCAAACCAACACCAGAAACATCATAAAATATGGTGAATCCCTTACCCTCAACTGGAAGAGCTAATATAGGAGTTGAAGTGAGAAATCTCTTAAGCTTTTAAAAACTCAACTCACACCTCTAGGACCGCTAGAAAGGTACCTTCTTTTATGTTAATCAAATCATCAGTATTGTAATAGAAGTAAAACTCTCAACGAACCATCTATAGTAACTAGCCAAACCAATGAAGCTATGAACCTCTAATGGAGATGTAGGCCTGGTCCAATTATGAATAGCCTCAATCTTTGCTTGATCCACCATATTCCTATCCTTAATACCACACGTGTAAGGAATGCCACCGACTCATGTCAGAACTCACACTTAGAGAATTTGGCAAAAAGCCTATGATCTTTCAAGGTCTAAAGCACAATCCTTAAATGTTGTATATGCTCCTATCTACTCCTCAAATACACAGGGATGCCATTGATCAATAGAATCTCAAAAATATCCAAATAAGGCTTGAACATGTCATTCATCAAATCCGTAAATACGAATAGGGAATTGGTCAACCCAAAAGACATCACTAGGAATTCATAATGCCCATAATGGGTCCTAAAAGATGTTTTTAGGATATCCTTATCCCGAATCCTCAATTGATATAACCAAACCTCAAGTCAATCTTAGAGAACACCACTGCTCCCTGAAGCTGGTTAAATAAGTCATTAGTTTGAGTCATAAGATATTAATTATTCACCGCCACCTTATTAAGCTGCCTATAATCAATACACAAACACAAGGAATCATCCTTATTATTTACGAACAACACAAGATCTCCCCAAGAGAACATGCTCAGTTTAATAAAATCCTTACTAGGAAGTTCCTGTAGATGAGAATACAACTTTTTAAGCTTGGTAGAAGCCATATGGTAAGGTGCCATAGAAATTGGTTGGGTGCCCGACTCAAGATTAATAACAAATTTAATATCATGCTTAGAAGAAAGACCACGTAGATCAGTAGGAAAACATAAGGAAACTAACAAATTATAGAAACAGAGTCAATTAACAAACTCTAAACATTAACATCATAAATATAAGTAAGATAAGATTCACAACCACTCAAAATAAGTCTCCTAGCCTAAATATAAGAAATAATCCCCATTATCTCATGACTAATAGCTCCCTACCATACCATCAAGGATATAATGTGCATGTCTAACATAATGGCCTTGGTAAAACAATCCAAGACTGCATGATAGTGGGAGAACTAGTCCACGCATAGAATCTCATTAAAATCCAATATATCTAATACAAAGAGATCAACTTGAGTATCAAACTCTCAAATAGTCATAACACATAATCTATAAAACCCAATCCACTATTAAAGAATCACCTATGAGAGTAAATACATAATGACACAGATAAAGAATCCCAAGATCACTCTAACCATGAGGTATACTAAGAAAACGATGTGTAATAAGTAGACACATAAGAATAAGTGGATCCCAGATCAAATAAAGAAAAAGTAGGATGATAGCATACTAAAATCGTACCTATAATGAAAACATTTAATAACTCAGCCTTGGGTATACTAGGTTTGACGTACAACTGACCATACCAACTACTTGGTTGGGCGCCTGATTGATCTCCTATCCTATTGCTTGAGGCCTTCACGAACACCCTAGGGATAACCCCGATGACTATAAACACCATCTCTAGTTGGAAAGGGCAGAACTATGAAAATTAGTGGAACAATCAGAGCTGAAAGAACCATCGCTCCTCAATAACAACACTCTCACTGGAAATGGACAAAGGCCCCACAACCATAACATTCTGTAGGCTACACTAAAAGTAAAATGTCCACCTGACAAGAATAACTACCACAACTAGAATACCTTACAATGAACCCCTCAGAGGATAAAAACTACTTTGGACAAAATGATAACTATAATTAGACCAACCTCCATCGGCGATCTGAAGTGCAACCTGAATGGGCCTACAAGACTTACCCTAATACTGATATGGCAGAGTAGAGAGTTCCTACCCAGAGAACCACTACTTCTAAACCATGAGCCATTATGATCCTCAGTAAAACTACATGATATATTGGCCTTTTATCGCTGCCCCTTAGGCCTCCTAATGCATCTCTTTCATAAACTGAGCATATCATAAACCTTAGCAAAATACCTACCCATAACAACCAAACTCTATGTAAATATGCAAATAGAAAGTCTTAATCCCTAAACAAAGCACTAAACCCTCTCATACTCGATAGTTAAAATAGAAGTAGCATGACTAGACAACTCATAAAATTGAGCCTCATACTCTAAAATATTCATAAGACCTTATTTAAACCTTGATAATTGATATCTTAACTGATTGCTAAGACTGTAAGGCATTTAGTTCTCAAGAAAAATCTCAAAGAACTGAGTCTACAACAATATAGGAGTCCCAACTACCTGGAATCAAGATGGCCTCTCAACTAGTGTCAATCCACCAAATCTAATAAAAAAATAGTGTAATTCACACCACAAGTCTCAACTAGGCCTAAATTATGTAGCCTATCCTTGCAAGTAATTAAAAACTCATAATAATCCACTCCTGGTGCACAGAAAACCTAGGCCAAGTGAATCTCAAAAACCTACACAACATCTTTTACTCCTTAACAGGCATAGTAGGATGGGCAACTATTGGCTAAGAAATTATTGGTGCAGGAGGGACCTCAACTTTGAGAGTTATAACTATAGGTTGTACCCCTGCCTTAATACCACTCTAATTTTGTACCATTAGATCGTTCACTACCAAACAATCCCAAGAGTTGAAACAGTGCATCCATGACCAATGAAGAAGAAATAAACCCTAGTGGAGCCTACTGATGTCACCCAAAACTAACCTCCAAAGAAGTATGCTGTGGTCGATGCCAAACATAGTAACCCAACTAGGTTGGGGTCTAACCTACAAAAAAGATGCTGAATAGTTACTTAACTTGATGTAATTCATGAGCTGTGTGGACAAGTAAATGGGGGATTTTTGATGTAATCAGTAAGTACTAACTGAATTTGAATACTTTGAGTTGTAAATAATAAAGACGAACACTAGAAATGTGTTCTCCCTGGATTCTTAACTCTGTGATTTTCTCATGTTCAACCTACCTATTCTGCTACTCTGCATGTAAAGTCGACAAGCTATGTATTATCAACAGTCTTGTGAACATATTGATAAATCACACCCTTTACCTTGTGAGTCTCAGGGCGCCACCTTACTGGTCCTTGTCTATGACTTCAGTTCAACTCTCACCTTTTGAGTCTCGAATTGATTATATGAGAAGAAAAAATAGTAATAATGGAAGTGAATCTCAAATTACTATCTTAATCCTCTTTTCCTAATCACAAACTCCCTTGTGAGGACGTTTACGAATAAAGGCTATTCCCAAGCTTCTGCAGTAGCTCTGGGGTCAATTATGATGAAAAAGATTAACATATATACAGTTTACTTTAGAATAAATAGATCTCCCACTTTCCTTACATAGTTAATCCACTAGGGTTCCCACAACCCTAGTCAGGGTAGTTAGCCGCTTATGTTCATGCAACAATCCATTATAATTAATAAAGAAATCATGTAATTAATTAAACTATTGACACCTAATATTTTTCCTCCACAACTAAGTTTATTCTCGATTTTCTTTGATTTTTAAATAACATTACAATATTTTTTTTATCCGAATAAAATGCTTTTGAAAGTATTTATCTATGTAGTTTTATCATTTTAAGTAGTGATTATATATTATCATATTTAACTATATGAAATTATATAATTTTGTTACTTAAATATTTATTTTATGAAATATCAAATTTTAATCAAAGCTTATCTTAAAATTTAATTTAAATGGATAAAAACTTGATCTAAATATAATTTATTCTCAAAAATAATTTATTTGGAGAAATATTTATTTGATTTTATCTAATCAAGAAGCTCATGATTAAAGAAAGTATTAATTTGTATCAAATTTCAATTTAATTTAGTCAATCTATTAGATTTGGTCTAATTTTTATTAAATTAGCCATAATTGCAATGCAATCCGCCAATTGATTTTCCATTTGGTCAAAATTAGATAAATTTGGGTAAATTTTATATCCTAATTGGGGTCATATCAAAATCCCAAAAAATTACCTAAATCTACCCAAACTTATCCCTTTTCCATTTTTTAATTTCAAATTTGTTCTAGATTGTATAATTCCACCTCAATATTATCCTCTTTTCCACTTGAATATCAAAATTTATACAAGATGGTACAATTCCACCTCAACATTATTATTTTTCCATTTTTGAAATTCAAAATTTGTACTAGATTGTACCATTCCACATCAACCTTATTCTTTTTCCATTTTGAAATTAAACTTTTGAATTTCACATTTTGTACTAGATTGTACAATTTCCCATCAACCATATCCTTTTTACATTTTTGAAATTCAAAATTTGTACTAGATTGTACAATTTTACCTCACCTTATCCTCCAACAAACGTTTTCCTCAATTTCAAATTCCCAAAATATCCCTAAATTCTTTCAAATTCCCAAAATATCCCTAAATTCTTTCTCCCACATTGGTAGATAAAAAGAATTGAATTCTCATACTTTTCTATAAATGCTACCACTATTTTGGTAGAAAACCAAGTCTCAAAGAGTGAAAAAAACTTTTGAGCAAAGAGTTAAATTTTTCTTTTAGTAAAAATTTTCTAGCGGTGGTCTAATCAGGGCTCTAGAAAGATTGTTCTCTAGTGGTGATCAAGACTCCACAAAAAGCTTGAAGTCCCGTCTTGCTGCTACGAAAAAGGTAAACACTAATTTTCCTTTTAGTTTTGTTATCGTTTTCTTCTTCATATCCTTCTTCGTAGTTTCGTAGTTTTAATTTTTTTTGATATGATTATTTATTATAGACGGTCTTGAAAGCCATAGGATATTGTGATATCAATATTATGATTATTTTCATATTTGTGGGATTAGATGAGCTAAGAATAGTTAATATTAATTGTTTCACCTTTTGGCTTTATTCTTTGATTGTTTTGGATAAAGTTTTGATCTTTATTTAAATATGCACTCATACTTTGTTTAAATTCATTATTGGTGGATATGTATGTTTTTAGCATATAAAGTATTTTTCTTTATGTTGAAAAAAAATAGCTAATATTGATTATTTCGCCTTTTGACTTTGTTCTTTGATTGTTATGGATAAAGTTTTGATCTTTGTATCAAATATGTACTAATTGTTTGTTTAAATTCATTGTTGGTGGATATATTTACTTTTAGCATGTAAAGTTATTTTCTTTACGTTGAAAAGAATAATTAATACTGATTGTTTTGCCTTTTGGCTTTATTCTTTGATTATTATGGATAAAGTTTTGATCTTTGCTTAAAATGCGTGCTCATGCTTTCTTTAAATCCGTTATTAGTGGATACATTTGTTTTTAGTATGTAAAGTTGTTTCCTTTATGTTGAAAAGGAATGATTACTATTGTTAAGGGTTTGTAAAATTATTTTTTAATTTGAAGTAGCGAGTTACTCATTTTTGTGGTCAAAACTATCTTTGATTTTCTCTTATTTAGATTGAAAAGTTGTTAGGGTTATAGATTTTGTTGAAATGGTGTAGAACTAAAATAAGAATTGGCATAATTGAACACTTTTTCTTAGAATTAATCTTTTACTATTTCTCTTATCTTGTCTTTGAATATCATTTCTCAAATATGCTTAATATATCCTATTTGCTTCACTTTGATTATTGGTTTATGTCTTAAAGTGTTTTTATTCATTAAGATGTCCCATTGTTATTCACTTGCTATAGTGAATTTCTTATAGATATGTTGATTGACTCCACTTTGTATTGAAAAAATGTTGTTGCATTAGTACATCTTGTATTTCATATTTGAGGTGCTATGAAAGATTTTCCCATCTCTTGCTCATTCTCCTTTTTTTTAATGAAGCTTGCCTTAGACTATAACATATCATAGTATTTTATGCAAATATATCTTAAACTATAAGGGATATTTGTCTAAATTTTAAACAACTATGCTTGTGGATCCATGTCTTTCTTTTCAAGGGTTAGTTGATTATATTGTGCTAGATTCAATTTTTGTAAGATTGTTTAAGAGATGGTTTAATCTTTTTTCCATAAGATAATTTGGTTTGCTTTAATATCATAGTTTACTATTTCTTTATGCTTGAGAATGTTATCTCTTTCATCTCATCATTTATCTATTAAGTGTATAATTTTCGAACACATATTAATTCCTTTTCTTTTATCTTATTTTTTGCATGAATCTATTTTGAAGTCCAAATTGTCCTTTCCTCTTGCATTCATAATGGGCCAATGAAGCCCACCTCTCTGAGTCAAGTCTGAAGTTTAAACCTAAAGTTGATTATATAGTGTGCGGGTGCAAAAAGATGAAAGAAGAAGGAAAATGGATCAAAACCCATTTATGAGGTTATTAAAATACTTGAAAAGTCTCAATTTTATTATTGCCTTATTTTTATTTTTTCATTTAGTCATTTATTTATTCATTTATTTGGGCCTCGAAGCCAAAGTTGTAATTTAATACAGGTGAAGCAGATTTTGGCCTTGAAGGTTCGAAAACTAGCTTAGGATAGGTTATGGGCCAAAAGCCCAAGTATTAAGATTAGGACAAGTGAATATGGGCCAAAATCCCAAATTATCATAAGACAAGATTTATTGATTTGGGACATGAAACACTGAGACTTTGAACCATTGAGAAATTTCTTCATCTGATGTCATTGGGGTGGGTACAACTAGGGGCATGAGTCATACCTCTTGTATATGAGTCATACCCCCTTTACCCTCCCTTCTTGTACCCTAGGTAGTATGGTAAGGGTTACTCACTATCCTAGGTATGAGTGAGCCTCCTCCCAACTATATCTAAGTGTACAAGTCGTACATAACCCAATCGTATAGAATGAGGTCTTTACTTGGTGTGGACTATTTTTGGTATGGGTTAAGTGTACTAGTGAGGAAATGAGTTGTAACCTATGGATACAACTAAATGGTGGGTAGTCATACCCTAACCAGTATGGATGACCTAGTAGAATCCTAGGGTACAAGTTAGGGTACCACTTGTACCCTAGGGTATGGTTAACTCAAGTGAGTCATACCTAACATCGTGGCCAATTTTCAGCTTTCAGTTGAGGACCTTATGGTTATTTCCTTCACCCAAAACCCTAAGTCCCTTAACTATATAAGTTTATATGGCATCCTAGAACACATGTTGAGGGTATAAAACATCCAAAACTCTCTTTTAAACACATTTTGGAAGAATTTGAAGCTAGAGTTCAAGGGTGTCCATCTAGGAGCAAGAGTAGTAAAGTTTCTTGGGTGCATCAAGTTATTTAAGGTATGTGACTCTCTCCCTTGTTAAATAACTCAAAATCCATGTATTTCACACTTGGATTAATAACTGTACATGGAGATTTTGAAATCAAATGTTAAGGGTTTTGATGCCTTGTGATGACTAATGTTTACCCTTGTTTAGACTCATGTTGATGCATGTTATTGTTGATGTTTCACATGCGTGGTTGATGTTGGGTGTATTTATGCATTCTAGTGTCACCATTCTAGTCTTTTAGCCTTGTTTTAAGGATGATTCTATACTATATTGGTAGATAATGATATAAATGTGTAATAAAGTGCTAAAGAATGTGTTCATAAGGTACTAAGCGAATTCCAAACAAGTTTGTACTTAAAAGTTTCATTTAGAGTTCAACCCAGAAAACTAGCGATGCTAGCTTGAGCTAGGTGTTTATTTAGTTGATTTTGGTGGTTTCTATTGAGTTTAAGGTGTTCCAAATGGTTTTCATTGGTGATTATGAGTGGAATAACTTGTTGAGACTGAGAAACATTTAATTTGAATGAGTGTACATCTGGAACAATAAGTGAAAGATCAATGCAAAGTAGCTTAGCTTAGCTCTTGTTTTGATTCATCATTATGGATGTAGTGTTTTGTTTTTGTCTTAATTCATATGGTGTGATGATGTAGGATTCTTTTGGAGATGAATATGATGATATTTTAATGTTAAATAGGCTTTGAGATCATAGAAAAGACGCCACGAGACAAGGGATGAAAGAAAGAAGAACCAACACTCAACCAAAATTTAGAGGACAAATTCCAGTAGCATCATGCGTTAAGCATGCGTTTAGCATGCATTTAGCATGCGTCGCATACTCTAGTCCTGTGCAGTAGTGGATGTGATGCATGCCCTATTCCATAGGAATAGATGGTGCGATGTATGGTCTACTTCACACCTAGGCATTTTAAGCTAATTCAACTCCTAAAAGGACTTGGCTTACCTTTATGCCATATATACATGATGTATCACGTTTTTACATAGATTTAGACATATTTTGGAGATCAAGGGGCCGTTTCCAGGGAATTATATTTTGGTAATTGTTTATTTTAGTTTTACTTTTAGATTTATTTGGTGTTTTTACGCATGGTCTTGGTTTTGTCATTGCAGGAAATAGGTCTTTAGGTTGATAAGCTGGCAAGGGATAGGTATTTCATAGAACCAAGCTCTAAACCCTAGCAATAATTTTACCAACAAAGGAGAGAAGCAATCATTCTCCCTAGAATTCCTCAAATCCAAGAAGACCAAGAGACTACTGCTCCAATGGCTGAAGAACAAGCAGCTCGAAGGACAGTTAGGGCAGTGGCATTCCAACTCCTGACAAACTTCACTTCCCTAATTCAAAGACAGACATTTGGGGGGAATTTTGAGTTGAAACACAATATGGTGCAGCTTCTTATCAGTAGTTAAAAGTTTACAGGGTTTTTACATGAGGATCAACAAGTCCACTTGCAGACCTTCATTGAGTTTACTGATACATTCACTCCTATTGGGGTGACTCCAGATTATGTGAGGCTGACACTGTTTCACCATTCAATTTTAAGGAAAGATAAAAGGTGGTTAAATACGGAGCAAGCCAATTCAATTAATTTATGGGATGATTTAGCCAGAGAGTTCCTTATCAGATTCTTTCCATGAGGAAAGAATATGAAACTTTGCAGTGAGATAGTGAGCTTCAAATAGAAGACTAATGAAAACCTCTATCATGCTTGGGAACACTTCAAGGCTCTTCTTTAGGAGTTTCCACTCCTCTAACATTCCAATGAGGTACTTGCTCACACTTTTGTAGAAGCTCTTGATCACAATATAAATATTTTGCTAGATTTAGTCGCATGTGGTTAAGAGTTGGAGTTAACTTATGATGAGCCTGTACACATTACTGAACCACATAGAACAAGGAAATAAAGAGTGGAATTAAGATTCTAGAAGTGCCACAAAAAGAATTGTGGGTGTATTGGAGGTGGACCAATTCACAACCTTATCCGCACAGGTTTCTGCATTACAAAATTTGATCAACACTCAGTTCAACAACATAAAATTGGAGCAACATAAACTGGAGCCACAATTAGTGCTATCCAACAACCTATAGGTTGGTGTGAGGTATATGGAAATAGTGTTTATGCAGTGGCCATGTCTGCTTCAATTCTGGAATCCGTGATGTATGTAGGAAAGGCCAAATTATGATAATTCCTACAACATAAAGTGGCAAACTCAACCACCAAATCAATCATGGAATGCCGCACAACCACAAACCCAATCAAACCAGTCAACGAGCAACATAGAAGAAATTTTAAAACAACTCTTAGCTAGTCAAGCACTATTATATACGGATATGAAAAGCCAAAAGGCGGAATTATAGAATCAGAAAACGACCACAAGAAGTTTAGATTTGCAAGTAGGACAATTATCACAATCAATGAATACGAGAACACAAGGTGGGTTGCAAGCAGATACATAAAATCTGAAGTAGGTTATGGAAATCACCTTAAGAAGTGGTAAAGATCTTCAAAGAGAACCTCCAAAGGCAACAAAAAAGGTAGATGCTGAGGTGGTGACCTAACTGGTTCCCAAAAAAGTTGTTGATAATTCAAGGAAGTTACTCATAATCCAAAATTGTTGAATCAGAAGTAAAGAAAACACTGCCATTTCCCTTCTCTCAGAAGAACATCAAAGTGAAGGAGGATGCCCTAATAAAAAAGTTAACTGAGACATTCAAAAAGCTTTAGATTAACTTACCTTTGCTAGATATTTTACAGTGTATGCCTAAGTATGTAAAGTACTTGAGGGATATGGTGGTGAAAAAGGTGAAATTGCCGTATGTGGGAGCAATACACTCACTAAAGAGTGTAGGGTGGTAATGACATAAAAAATCTCCAAGAAATTGAAAGATCAGGGGAAGTTTACAATTGGAGGGCCCTTGATTGATGTTAGATAAGGCACACTCAAAATGAGGGTAGATGATGAAGAGGTGATATTTGATATTTTCAAATCACCCATTGAAAATTCCTAATATAAGGATTTACGCTTGATCAATATGATTGATAGGGAAAAGTGTGGGGTTATTAATCCACCAAAGACATCTTTGGATTACCTTATTGAGCGACCCAAGCTAAATTTATTATTTCCCAACATGATGAAGGCTGAAGTGAAGAGAGATATTAAACTTGAGAGTGCAAACTCATGAGGTCAAAACTGAATGAAAAAATGGCTCCCAAAAGAGAATAAAAAGGTAAAGAAATATGGTTGAGTTGATATAGGTCATGCCGTGACACTAAATCAGGCACTTCTTGGGAGACAACCTAAGTTAATTAGGTATGTTTTTTTTTTAGTTTTTATTTCATGTAGTTTTTGTTTTTGGTTGAGTCACAGGTTAATGGGAAGTCTGAGTACCATAAGCTTGAGCTAAGGATCATAGCAAAGACTGAGTGTGGGGTCCCATGGATCTCATTTATGTGTAAAGATGCTACTATCTAGGCCTAGAGGCTTCAGGGAGTAATTCTATCTCTTACTTTAAAAATTCACTTTAGGGACGAAGTAGATTTTTAATTATGGGGTAGGGAACTCCCAAATTTTGACTCAATTTAATTATTTTTAGTGTAAGATATTCTTATTGGTGCTATTTTTGATTACAAGATGTAAGTGGTTTTGTTTGTAAAAGCATGTTTATTGAATGAATTACTATTTTCGAGACTCTTAGGCTCATGTTTATGAGTCTTGCACTTGTTGGCTTAATTTTGAATTTGTGCTATTATTTGGTTGGGAGTCTATGATGATTCTATTGATTTGAGCATGTGCCATGTGCGTGTGAGGTATTTTGTATATTCCTTATTGTATATGATGTGTAGAACTTGCCCAGTGTATGTGTGAAGTGAAATAAATAATGTGGGTTTAGTTGATGATACAAGCATTTCTTTGATAGCCTCATTTTATACCTTCTATTTGTCCTACCCTTGTACATTATCCTAGTTAACCCCCATTGAGACTTTAGATTTTTCTTTGATAACCTCATATGTAGCCTAATCCCCTTCTTTGATAGGCCATTATTTAATCCAAAAGCTCATAAGTGCTTTAATAATAATAATAATTTTTGAATTAGTAAGGAGTTTGAGAAATTGTGGAGGAGAAAAGTGAAGTTGATGCCCCAAGGTAAGAGTTATTGGTATTTATATTTGATGTATGATGGTTGGGAGTGATATAAATGATGTTAGGAATATCCCCATGATTGTAGAAATTGAGAAAATTGAATCTTGAAGGAATAGACAATATGCCCACCACGTGTTTGTGAAAATGCTAAAAAGAGATGGGGCAAAAAACAAAAGGTATGGATGAATTAATAAGTTTAACTTGATTGTTAGAGATTGGTTCTAAATGTATAATGTAGTGTATTAAAGTGCTTAGAGAGGTTAGTCACTATTCCTAAATAGTTCCTACCCACCTCTTAGCCTACATTACAATCGGGAAAAGTCCTAATTAATTCTAAGATTTATATTTGACTATTAGTGGAACATTACACTAGCGGAAAGCCTACGGTTCATTGTGTGTAACTTGTGAATTCCTTGTGAGAGTGAGCGTAATTTGATTCTTGTACCCATCATATTATGAATTGCATTATTATGAGTGATTATGGGTAACTCTCTTGATTGTGAGAGGCACATGTTTGATGAATGTTGGTGATTTGTATGATGTTCTTGATTGAGCCATATGCATGAGTTTTCCAACTTGGTATATTAATTTTTAAGGCTAGGATGTTTTGGAGTAGTATTCATAAGCTTTTAATTGTGATTGCAGCATATGTAGTGGAGAAACTTGCATTACGTGTAGTCATTGTAGTACTATCTTGAATGTATTTCATTTAGTGTAAGTGTAGAGTCTCCTTAGTTGATGATGATTATAGTTAAAAGTTGTTCGAGGATGATCTCTAAGTGTGGGGTTGTGATGTTGGGTGTATTTATGCATTTTAGCGTCACCATTCTAGACTTTTTAACCTTGTTTTGAGGATAATTCTATACTATATTGGTAGATAATGATATAAATTTGTAAAAAAGTGTAAAATCATGTGTTCATAAGGTTCTAAGCGAATTCCAAAAGTGTTTGTACTTAAAAGTTTTATTTAGAGTTCAACCCGAAAAACTAGCGTTACTAGCTTGAGCTAGGCATTTATTTTGTTGATTTCAGTGGATTCTGTTGTGTTTAAGGTGTTTAAAATGGTTTTCATGGGTGATTATGAGTGTAATAACTTATTGGTAGTAAGAAAAGTTCAATTTGAATGAGTGTATAGCTGGAACAATAAGTGAAAAATCAATACGAACTAGCTTAACTAGCTCTTGTTTTTATTCGTCTTTAAAGATGTAGTGTTGTGTTTTTTTCTTAATTCGTGTGGTGTGATGATGTAGGATGATTTTGGATCTGAATATTATGATATTTTAATGTTAACAAGGCTTGGAAATCATGGGAAAGATGCCATGAGACAAGGGATGAAAGGAGGAAGAACCAACACTTAACCAAAATTAAAAGGACAAATTCTAGTAGCATCAAGCGTTTAACATGTATCGTATGCTCTAGTACTATGTAGTATAGGGTATGATGCATGCCCCATTCCATAGGAATAGAGGGTGCATTGCATGGTCCACTCTACGCCTAGATGTTTCAAGCTAATTCAACTCCTAAACGGACTTGGCTTACCCTTATGCTATATATACATGTTGCATTAAGTTTTTATAGAGCTTTAGACATATTTTGGAGATCAAGGGGCTACTGTAACTTCATAATTAGTTTTTAATAATTTTATTTAGATCATTCATGTTTTGAGTTGCTAATTACAAAATTGTGATTACGATTATGACTATGCCTGGTTAAATGCCCTCTCGCTGGGGTTGAAGCCAAGAACATAAGTATTATTGCTTTGGATTAAGTTTGTTTTCTTTGATTATCATTATTGGTTGTTTGCTTATTCTTATTTTAACTATTTTAAGGATTTGTCACCCTTAGAATACATCTATTGTCAACCTTGTGAACTCAGGAGATAGAATAGAGAGATAAAATATGGGAATAAGCAGAGTATGGTTCTTGTTTCTTTGTAAAATAAGAGATTTGAATTAATATCTAGGATAGGGATATACTTAGATACCATACTTTCTTCATATGTAGGATGATTTTTGTAAAGAACTTGAATGAACTATTACATCCCCGCTCAATGATGTAGTTGTAAGGTTTAACTTATGTAATAGATTAGAGGTTGATAAACCATAATCGTACAATTAACCATACGGGTCAACAACAAAGATAATCAAGTTAACGAATGAAATTCAATGACATAATATGATTGTTCAGAGTGCTTCAGCCCTGGGTTCTCTTATTGATTATCTCAAGACCTTTACTTTCCACATTGTTTAGTTTTAATTTACAATTTCCAAACTCTTTATTTGGTTACTCTCACATCAACTAAATCTAAAGTGAGAACTGAAATCAAATCATTGATAAATCTAGTCTCTGTGGTATTGATAACTCGGCTTTCTTGACGTCACTATATTACTTCATAAGACCACATACACTTGCGTGTGTGCTTGGGTGCTATCAGTGGTCACTTTTGTTTGTAGCTTAACAATGGGGTCTTGAAGAAACCCTAATATTGATGATAATTTCTTTGAAATTGGCCTTGGTAAAGACATTCCCACAAACTATTTATGAAAATATCTAAGTGAAATGACTAAGTACATGTTGATGAGGCATTAAACTAGGGCAATGGCTCAACTAGTGTGAGTGGTTGCTAAATGGAAATGTGATGACATTATTAGCCATACAATTTTTAAATTGCGACTTATTAGTTTGATGGCTAAAAAAGGGTCAAAGTCCCTAAAATATATGATTGAATTGTGTTAAAACTAGAGCGTGGTGTATGTATGCTAATAAAGAATGCATGGTTGAGTAAGGGTCTTTAGGACCATACCTTGAAATGAATAATTAATTAAATTAAGGCCTTATCCCATTGAAGTGTAAATGGATAGGTAAGTTAAATTCCTTAAGTGATGGTTTGAATGCATGTTGATTCATAGGCAATGGGTCAAAGTCCTAATGTCAACTAATGATAGTTGTGATGGATTATGGTTGGAGTCCCTTGCCTAATGAGATGGCTTGAGGTTAAAGTCCCTTGCCCAATGAAATTTCTCGAGGTTAAAGTCCCTTGCTTAAAGATATCTCTTGAGGTTAAAGTACCTCGTTGAATGAAGCAACTTGTTCTTAGAGTCCAAGTGTGGATAAGTTTAGAGTCCCTTATCTAACAAATGGGCATGAGGTTGGAGTCTCTTTCCTAGATGAGTATGTGGTTAGAGTCCCTTATTTGAATCAACGTGTATGTGGTCAAAGTCCTTGACTAATGAATGTGTGTGCATGGTTAGAGTTCCATGTCTAATGATACTGTGAATATGGTTAAAAAACATCATCTATTGAGAATGTTTGAATTTATAAGCGTGGGAGGTCGTAGTCCTCCACTTCGTGTATGATAAATGAGTGCTTTAGGAGTTTCAATAAGACTTGTTCCTTCATTTGGCATGTGGTGTACCTATATGTATGGATAAGTATATGAATGTGATATAATATGATATATTGACTTGTTGTTGAATGATGATGCTATTTTATCCTTATCCTTGAGTTACATGCTAGAGCTCCAACTGCTAACAATCTCCAGAAGCTATGCCTCTATGCAACATAGGGGCCAAAGAATTATCTTCTTTTCCTGCACAATGATTAGGTGATCGAAGAGGTTTGTGCATTGACTTTGGGTTGGTGAGCTTCCCTACTTCAGAAGACATTCATTGTTGGTCTCCTATCTTTAGACTTATTCTTATTTTAACTTGGTTTGGCTAGTGTTGGGGGCTTATCCCGATATATATATTTCTAAACATCAGTTTATATAGAGGTATTGTGGATGACTATGGAATTGGGAGTAATGGCTAGTTTGATGAATCTAATAAAGTGTTAGACATTTTAAGTTATGACATAGAGTATGTTTTCGCTATCTTATCTTATTGTTAGGATTCATCCAACCATTGTGATTTATATTGATAATTAATTTAGGTTATTGGGGAGACATATGGTTTATGTGGGCTTGAGGTGCCCACACAACATGACCTAGTTTTGGGTCATGTCAAATTGGTATCAGAGCCTAGGTTCATGGCCAATTAGGTATCCACAATACAGTGTCAAGTAAAGTCTTCTTTTTGGTGTAAAGCCCGCTACACTTATAAAAGAGGGGCTATGAGGCATTTTAGGAAATATTTCCCTTTCTTGTGTTTCAATCTCAAGCTATAGCATCTAAGGTATTAGATTCCTATGATTTCCATTTGTTATCCTTCAAATCATGCCTTCAAGGAGATCAGAGGTTCAGGAAAACCCTTCTGTAATAACTGAGGGCCCTATGGACGTAGCTCATCTAACTTTTAGTGTTCAGACCCAGGATAGGGCTGCGGCATCTGACTATCTTTGTGGGATTCCACCTGTCCCCACCAACCCTAACTATGAGAGTGACCCTCCTATTCCGCTAACTCAAGGGGATGCTACTAATGGCAAGTTTCATTGTTCTATCAACCTTTTGACTTAGTTCGTAGCTTCTCAATCAGAGCATGGTGCTCTAACTACTATTTCTTTTGAGGCCACAAGAATTGGACAATTTATGAGATTGAGCCCTCCTATGTTTGCCAGTATGAAGGTTGAAGAAATCCTTAAGAATTCATTGAAATGAAGAAGATCTTCTGAATCATGCATGCATTCAAGATTGAGTCCATTGAGTTTGCTTTCTACTAATTGAAAGATGTAGCATACTAATGGAATGAAGGGTCGGATTTTTCTAGAGGTGTTGATGCTAGTCCCGCTATATGGAAGGATTTCTCTGATGCTTTCTTAGAACTTTTCTTTCCTCAAGAATTGAGGGAAGCGAAAGTGGAAGATTTTATGAACTTAAAGCAATGAAGGATCTCTGTTAAAGAGTATGCCTTGAAATTCCATCAATTGTCAAGGTATGCTCCCAAGATGGTTTCTAACATAAGGGATTGCATAAGTTTGTCTCAGGATTGTCCCATGTGTTAGTCCTTGAGAGCAAGGCAGCTTTGTTGATTAAAAATATGGACATCACTAGGTTGATTGTGTATATGCAACAAGTGGAAGAAGAGAAAAAGAAACAAGTTGAGATTAGTGAAAGGCAAGGGAAAAACTTTAGGACTTCTAAGCAAAGTGGTAGAGATGGTGGCAGGTGGCCACAAAAGAAGTGAGGGAGTTTGGGTTCTTTCTCCTCGGCTACTGTTCACTCTTCTTACCCAAAGTCGTTGGGTGATCATCGATCTTAGTTTAGTGGTGGGTTTCGGGCATAGGGTGCCTAATTTTAGGCTATTGGTGCCAAGTCGGCTCTATTCCGCCCTCCTTGTAGATTCTATGGTCAGGTTCATCATGGTTAGTGTGAGAAGGAAAGACATAAATGTTTTAGTTGTGGTCATATTAGGCATATACAGCATGAGTTCCCTTCTCTAGTAGCTTCTTAGACCGACATGGACCCTATTGCTACTCTACCTACCCCCAAACCAATGGGTTCCATGTATGCTTCTGCTTCTATTTTTGGAATCAGCGCTGGCTAGAACCACTTGTACACACTTCCTACTCACTAGGATTCTGAGGCATCTCCCGATGTTCTCACAGGTATGTTGATACTTTTCTCCCATGATTTATATTGTTTGCTTGATCCAAGGTCTACACTTTCTTATGTGACCCCGTATGTGGTTGTACATCTTGATTGTGATTCTGATAGTCTGTTCGTTTTTTTATTTTTACCCTGCTAGAAGACTCTGTGGTTGTTAAGAGAGTCTATAAGGGGTGTGTGGAATCTGTTAGTAGTAGAGATACTCTTGACGACTTGATAGAGTTTGACATGGTCGATTTTGATGTCATTCTAGGAATGGATTGGTTGCATTCGTGTTATGCTTCCTTATATTGTCAAAGTTGTAGGGTTATGTTCAAATTCCCTAATGACACGGTCATTGCATGGGAAGGTTGTTCTTTAGTGCCTAAAGGAAGGTTTATTTCTTATCTTAAAGCCCAAAGTCTGATTTCAAGTCCGATTTCAAAAGGTTATTTGTATCATTTGGTTCGGATTACATATTCTAACTCAGAAGGGCCTTCTCTAGAATCCATTCTCATGGTTAATGAGTTTCCTGAGGTGTTTTCCGATGATATCCACGGTGTCCCACTCAATAGGGAAATTGATTTTGGGATTAATCTTGTTTTGGACACTTGTCCAATTTTTATCCCTCCTTATAGAATGGCTTCGACGGAGCTAAAAGAGCTTAAGGAACAATTAAAGAACCTCTTAGATAAAGATTTTATCCCTCCTAGTGTGTCTCCTTGGGGTGCTCTCATGTTGTTTGTGTGCAAAAAGGATGGTTTCTTTCGTATGTGCATTGATTACTTTCAGTTGAACAAAGTGACCATAAAGAATAAATATCCTTTTCCTTGGACAGATGATTTGTTTGATCAACTTCAAGGTGAGAAGTGTTTCTCTATGATTGATCTTAGATTGGATTATCATCAACTTAAAATTAGGGATGCGGATCACTAAGACTGCCTTTAGAACCTGAAATGGTCACTATGATTTTCTTGTCATTTCTTTTGGGTTGACCAATATCCCAACGGAATTCATGGATTTGATGAATAGGTTCTTATATCCGTTCTTAGACATGTTTGTCATTGTCTTTATTGATGACATCTTAGTCTATTCTAAGAGTGAGGCGGATCATGTCGAACACCTCCGTACCGTGTTGCAAACTTTGAAGGATCATTGTTTGTATGCTAAGTTCTCTAAGTGTGAGTTCTGGTTGAAAGCCATGGCTTTTCTTGGTCATGTTATCTCTAATGAATGGATCATGGTAGATCCCCAAAAGGTTGTAGCGGTTAAGAAGTGGCCTAGACCTACGACTCCAATCGATATTTAGAGCTTCTTGGTTCTAGCCGGTTACTATAGAAGGTTTGTGGAGAGTTTTTGACTATAGATACCCCATTGACCCAGTTGACCCAAAAGAAGGTTAAGTTCTTGTAGTCGGATGCATGTGAGGGTAGTTTTGAGATGTTGAAACATAAATCGACTTCGTCTTCAGTTTTGACCTTGCCCAAGGGTAGTGATGGTTTTGTGGTATATGATGATGCTTCCCTAATTGGGCTCAATTTTGTGTTAATGCAACATGGTAGGGTGGTATCCTATGATTCTAGGCAATTGAAAGTTCATGAAAAGAACTACCCTACTCATGACTTAGAATTATTAGCCGTGGTCTTTACTTTGAAGATTTGGAAACATTATCTCTATGGTGTTCATGTTGATATCTTTTTAAGAGTCTTCAATATGTGTTTACTCAAAAATAGTTGAAGCTCAGGCAAATGAGGTGGCTTGAGTTGTTGAAAGACTATGATACGAGTCTTGATTACTACCCTGGTAAAGCTAATGTAGTCGTCGATGCTCTTAGTAGATTGTCCATGGGAAGTTTGGCCTATGTGGATGAGGACAAGTGGGAATTGGTGAAGGATATTCACCATTTGGCTAATCTAAGAGTTTGACTTACAGACTCTAAGGATGGTGGTCTATTTGTTCATTCGGTATCTCAGTTGTCTCTTGTTGTTAAGATAAAGGAAAAGCAAGTATTGGACCCTGACTTGATGAAGATCAAGAGTAATGTGGGTCAACATGAAGTCGTCGACTTTGTGATTGGTGGTGATCGTAACTTGAGATACCAAGGTAGGCTATGACTTCCTGACATCGATGGATTGAGGGAAAAGATCATGGTTGAGGCTCATGAATCTCGATATGCTATACATCCCAATCCTACTAAGATGTATCATGATCTTAGAGAGTTTTATTTTTGGGGTAATATAAAACGTGATGTGGCTAACTATGTGGCCAAGTGTATGGTGTTTCAACAAGTGAAAGTTGAGCACACGAGACCCGGTGGCTTGTATCAAGAGCTTTCATTACCCAAATAGAAGTAGGAGGCAATTAATATGGATTTTGTTACCGATCTTCCTCGATCTTTGAATCAAGATGATTCTATTTGGGTCATTGTTATTAGAATGACCAAGTCCACTTACTTTTTTCTTATAAGGACTAATTACATGGTGAAAGATTATGCTAAGTTGTATCTTCCAGAGATCGTGAAGTTGCATAGTGCTTCAGTTTCGATCATCTAGGATTATGGTCCTCCATTTTTATATCACTTTTGGAAATTATTACAAAAAGAGTTGGGTACTAAAGTGAGCCTTAGCACCCACCCACAAACGGATAGGCAAGTGGAGAGAACTATCCATACATTAGAGGATATATTATAGGTTTGTGTGATTGATTATGGTGGTAGTTGGTATGACCACTTTCCTTTGATTGAGTTTGCCAATAATAATAGTTACCACTCTAGCATTGGCGTGGCCCCTTTTGAGGCATTGTATAGTAGGAGATGTCAATCTCCTATTGGGTGGTACAAAGTTAGAGAGTGTAAGTTACTTTGCCCCAATTTGGTACACCAATCCTTAGAGTTGGTGAAGGTAATTCATGATAGATTGAAAATTACTCAAAGTCACCAAAAGTCCTATGCAGATGTGAGACATAGGGATTTAGAGTTTAGTGTTGGCGATTGGGTATTCTTGAAAGTATTCCCATGAAGGGGGTGATGTGGTTTGATGAAAATGAGAAGCTTAGTCCCCAATATGTTGGTCCCTACTTGATTGTGAGGAAGGTTGGCAATGTTTTCTATGAGTTGGATTTTCCTCCTAGAATGAACTCCATTCACCCAATTTTATGTCTCTATGTTGCAGAAATGTGTGGGTGATCCTTCGTTGGTTGTTCCCTTGAGAGATGTGGATATCTCAGACTTTTTTTCCTTTGATGAAATCCCGATAAAGATCTTGGATCGGCAAGTTTGCCAGTTACAAATGAAATAAGTGGCTTCATTGAAGGTTCTATGGAGGAACCAAAAGTCCAAAAAAACTACTTAGGAGGTGGAAGAGGATATGAAGTTCAAGTATCCGTATTTGTTTCCTGTCCTGAACACTTGTGATGAAGGTATGTGTTAATCTTCTTACCTTAATTTATATCTTGATATGAAATGGGTTAAAGTCCCCAAGCTTTGAATTGACTTAGGTCTTGTTAAACCCTAGGTTTAAGTCCCTAATGCCTTGAAATTATATGTGTCCTTGTTGTAATTGGTTTAAGTCCCTAGTACTTCGAGTTAATTCATGCCTTTGATAGATAATGGGTTCGAGTCCCTAGTCCTTGAATTGAGTAGGTATCCTTGATAAGTCGATGGGTTAAAGTCCCTAAGTTGTGAAATGAGTAAGTGTTGATAAGTAAAGGGTTTAAGTCCCAAAGCTTTGAAATGAATAAGTGTCTTTGATAAATGATGGATTTGAGTACCAAAGCTAATGAAATAAATAGTTGATCGATAATGACCATAATATGTGTTGTATCCTAGGTTTATACTTTGTTTTAACATATTTAAAGGTTGGTTCGATGTGTGATAATGTGTTAACTTGTGTTTTATGCTTTCCTTACACATCATTCGCGAACGAATGATCCAAGTAGGTGAGAATTGAAAAACCTAAACTTTAAACCATTGAGAAATTTCTTCATTTGATGTCACTGGGGTGGGTACGACTAGGGGAATGAGTTGTACCCCTTGGATATGAGTTGTACCCTCCTTCCCCTCTCCTCTTGTACCTTAGGAAATGTGGTGAGGGTTACTTACTGTCCTAGGTAGGAGTGAGCTTCCTCCCAATCACATCTAAGCGTATGACCTGTACACAACCCAATTGTATAGAGTGAGGTCTAAAGTTGGAGTAGATTATTTTTGGTACGAGTGAAATGTACGAGTGAGGGAATGAGTCATACCCTTTAGATATGATGTAATGGTGGTCAGTCGTACCCTAACCAATATGGATGACCTATGATAATCCTAGGGTATGAGTTAGGGCAACACTCGTACCCTAGGGTATGATTAACTCAAGTGAGTCATACCCAACATCGTAGCTGATTTTGAACTTTCAGTTGAGGACCTTATGGTTATTTGCCTCACCCAAATACCTAAGTCCCTTTACTATAACGTATATATGGCATCCTAAAACTCATTTTGAGTGTATCAAACATCCAAAACTCTTTCTCAAACACATTTTTGAAGAATTGGAGGCTAGGGTTCAAGGGCGTCCATCTGGGAGCAAGAGGATTCAAGTTTCTTGGGTGCATCAAGTTGTTTAAGGCATGTGACTCTCTCCCTTGTTAAATAACTCAAAAACTATGTATTTCACATTTGAATTAGTAAGTGTACATGGAGATTTTGAAATCAAATTTTAAGGATTTTGATGCCTTGTGATGAATAATGTTTACCCTTGTTTAGAATCATATTGATGCGTGTTATTGTTGATGTTTTGCATGTTTTGGCACTTGTTCTTTTTAGCTTAACAAAGGGGTCTTAAAGAAATCCTAAAATTGATGATTTTTTCTTTAAAATTCGCCTTGTTAAAGGCATTCCCACAAGGTGTTTGTGAAAATGTCTAAGTGAAATGACTAGGTACATGTTGATGAGGCATTAAACTAGGGCAATGGCCCAACTAGTGTGAGTGGATTCTAACTGGAAATGTGATGACATTATTAGGCATATAATTTTAAAATTATGACTTGTTGGTTTGATGGCTAAAAAGGGATCAAAGTCCCTAAAAAATGTGATTGAATTGTTTTGAAACTAGAGTGTGGTGTGTGTATGCTAATAAAGAATGCATGCTTGAGTAAGGATTTAGGACCATACCTTGAATTGAATGATTAAATGAATTAAGGCCTTGACCAATTGAAGTGTAAATGGATAGGTAAGTGAACATACTTAACTGATGGTTTGAATGCATGTTGATACATGGGCAATGGGTTAAAGTACTAATGTCAACTAATGATAGTTGTGATGGCTTGTGGTTAGAGTCCTTTGCCTAATGAAATGGCTTGAGGTTAAAGTCCCTTAACAAATAAAATTGCTTGAGGTTAAAGTCCCTTACTTAAAGAGATCTCTTAAGGTTAAAGTACATTGCCAAATGAAATGGTTTGTGGTTAGAGTCCATGTGTGGCATGAGGTTAGAGTCCCTTGTCCAAAAAATGGGTATAAGGTTGCAGTCCCTTTCCTAGATGAGTGTATGGTTAGAGTCCCTTGTTTGAATGAACGTGTATATGGTTAAAGTCCTTGACTAATAAATGTGTGTGCAAGGTTAGAGTCCCATGTCTAATGATAATGTGAATAAGGTTAAAGTCCTTCGTCTATTGAGAATGTTTGGATCTATAAGTGTGGGAGGTCATAGTCCTCCACTTCATGTATAATGAATGAGTACTTTAAGAGTGTCGATAAGACTTTTTCCGTCATTTGGCATGTGGGGTACCTATATGTATAGATAAGTGTAGGAATGAGATAGAATATGATAAATTGACTTCTTGTTGAATAATGATGTTATTTTATCCTTATCCTTAAGTCACATTGTAATACCCCCAGACTCTAACCAATAGTGCAACCATGACTCAAGCTCATGAGAAATAAATTATAGTACTTTGGTTGTTTTCTGATCAAGGGTGATGTGTATTAAGGCCTAAAAGATGTCCTAGCGATTAGATGAATCAAAACATCCCTTACCGATTGAATTCTTGAGAAGGATTTTGGCATAGCCAAATTCAAACGAGTATATCTCTTGCTACCCAAAGAATTTTTGAGCTCATGACCCACCAACATATATATAATTGAATTTTCTTTCCAACGGTATGAATTTCACCCAAATTCGGTATCGGAGCAAAGAGTTATGCTCATTTTACTCCAGCGTGTCAGCCTGGAAATTTCGTGACGACATTTTGTGACGACTTGTCACAAGCCTGACGGCTTGTCACAAAATGTCATCACCATAAGCAGAAAGTCACAAAATCCAACATTTTGTGATGATATTTTGTGATGACTTGTCACAAGTTTGATGACTTGTCATAAAATGTCGTCAACCTTAAGCCAAAAATCATAAAATGTACCCTTTTGTGACGATATTTCGTGACAACTTGTCACAAGACTGACGACTTGTCACAAATGTCGTCAGCTATTTTTTTCAGCAATTAAGGAAAGTTTTTGCAAGGGTATTTTGTTCTTTTCCCATCTTTTGGAGGCCTATATAAATATGAGAATCCCTATGCAAGCCCTAATTTCTTCATTCTCTCTTCCAATTTTCTTAAGAATATATATAGGGGTTTTAATCAAGAAAATTTAATCTTTCAAAAATCATCCATAAATCTTCAAGATTTCTTCAAGAATCAAGTTCCTCATAGTGTGGGCTTCAAGAATTATTTATTACCAGTACGGATAGAGTCTCAAGCACTAGAATTAATCCAATTTCAAAGATTAAGGTATGTGGGGTTTTGAACAAGAGCAATTCTTTCTTTCTTGTGCCCAAAGCTTTGATTTGTATCATGGATTTATACGATTTGCAAGTGGGTTTATGCCCAAATTACTTTATCATGAGATTATGAGAATATAAATTGTTCAAGCTTTATTATACATGATTATTTTACTATTCCCAAGTTATGACTTGATATTTAATATTGTGAATTTCATATTTCTACCATGAGTTGATATTTCAAGTTCTTTCAAGATATGT